>NC_051848.1:47986957-48016778 GCF_002237135.1 Teleopsis dalmanni
TTATATTTATATTATATTATATTTATTATATTATTATTATATTTATAATAAAATGTAGTATTATTATTTATAATATAATATATTATATTATTTTATATATTATACATTACATTTCATTATTTTATGTATTACATTATATTATGATATATATTTTATTACTTTATATATATTATTTTATATATTATATTACTTTATAAATATTGTTTTATGTATGACATCGTATTATTATTATATTATAACACTTTTTATATTATACTACTTTTTTTATATGGTATAATATAATATACCATACCATATAATATATATTATTTTATATTATATTATAAGATTATATTATATAATAATTATATTATATATTATATTATATTATGTAAAAATTATATTATTATCATATTCAGTGTATACTGTTTTTATTAAATAATTATTGGTTTACTATGTTTGTATATTATATATTGTTCTTCGTTTGATATAACATTGGATAAACGATTGCAATTTCTTTGCTGCTGCATGTACAGTGCAGTAAGGTTTTATATGTCAGTTTGTATTAAGTAACAAAATATGCGACATTGTTGTCAGCATTCAGCTAACAGTTATAATGTAGTAAAAAGGGAGGTATAATTAAAAAACGGTATTAGCTCAATTCGATCATATTAGCACAGAAAAGTCAGATTTTAATATAAAGTTAATTTTTTTTTAATTTTGACTATCCAGTTTAAAATTTTATTTTGAGTATTATAAAATTATTTAATTTCTATAACTGTTCTTTGTCATTCTAAATTATCTTTTGTTGGAGCAAAATTATTTTAAATTTTTGACTTTTGATTTGTAACGTCAGGTTATATTGAGGTTAGTTTCTTTTTTTTAACATTATTGCAAAGTGTTCTTTAGTATATTCAATAATTGCTTTAATTTAGCCATTCAAAGTTCGGTTTTAAAGATTTGACAATCGAAAGCGAAGGAAGTTTGGTTTTAAATATATTTGCAGACATTTGAATAGTATTAGAAATGGATAAGTCAATTCAAGAAAATGGCGCTGCACTTAATGGCGGCAATAGCATTGCGGTTAATAATGTCGTGCTTTCCACGGAGAAGGCTGATGGAGATCATAATGTCAGCGCCTCCGAAGCGCTAATGACTGAAGAAAACTTGTCATTATTGCATATTTCATTAGATGAGCAATTTTCTTTGAATTCAAGCAAAAACACAGAAGATCAAGTTGAACAAAAATCTGGTGAAAAATCAAATGAATGCCACAATGACGAGGAGTTACAGGGAATGGATCGGATTTTTTTCACACCACCACCGCCACCTCCACTACCAAAATGCCTTTTAAATTGTCGTGTTGTAATTCAAAAGTTAAATTTTGGTGATGCACTTCGACATGCTAAACAAAAAATTTCTGATAAAAAAAACGAAGAAAAGTTGATAATAGAAGAGGTACGTATTACAATAATTTAGTAATAAATTTATTTTTATATTCTGATTTAATAATATTGCTTTTAATGTGTAAGCGTTATCCTATTTACTGAAAATTTGTGTTTCCATTTGAATAACACTATTTGAAACTTGTTTTTTATTATTGCATGTTATTTATCTTATTTCCATTCATGAAACAACAATTTCATCAAATTTTGCTTTCGCTGTAATGCTAAAACAGTTGTTAATGCATAAGCTTTATGTTTGTAAGCTTTGCTTTCAAAATCGCTATATTCTTGCTTCGCCTTATTAGTTCTCAAGAACGATTATTTCCAAGATAGCAACTTTACTTTCGTTTGTTGGTTACTAGCCCTCAAACTATTTATACAACATTTTTATGACTAAACTTATATTATATATTTTGTATTACACATATTCCCTTCTGCGAAATGTTGGACGAAAAGCTCAAGGCTCAGTGAACTTAAAATTAATAATATAGCCAAATAAGTTGAAATAAAGGGTAAATTTCGGAATGAAAGATAATAGAACTACAAATTTGTATAATTTGCAAAAAAATTCGTATAAGTGGTTCATTACATTTAAAATCAGATGCCATGATCATTTCCCTTACTTAATGTGCATATCTGGTATTCGTAACTTGGTGTCTACTCTGTCAAGACTACGGCAAGTTTTTATGTTTAAATGAGAGAGTATAAAATAATTTTAAATTAATAAATTGTGTAATTAATGTGTGTTTTGATATAATATAAAATTAAAGTATAATATAGTGATGACATAAGTAGATATTATTATTATTTGGCTATCTTCTCAAAGTTCAGCCAGTGTAGACACCAAGTAACATAGAGGCTTTACGAGAAGGCAGTTTGAAAAAATTTATAAATCATGTGAATAAAATCATGAACTTTTACGTTTTACTGATATACGTAAAAGTCGTATTTTTTATTTTAATATTTCAGGATAAATCTTATAGACGTAGACTATTTTCTGAAGATGATCGTTTGCTTGAAGTAATCAGTAAGATTGTATGAAAATTGTTAAAGGGTGTTAAATAGTCGTGTATGGGAATAAACTTCCAATCCGAAAGTTTATCTACCATAAAAAAAAGTAACAAAAACTTTAAGACAAATGAAAAAGAATTTAAACATATCAATTAGCAGCTTTTGAGATATCCAGACATATTTCGACTTCAGATAAGAAAAGTTTCTTTGTGGTTCGATTGGTTCGCCGACTCCCAAATAAAAACACATTTACATTTGATACAATGCATTTCATGGTCCTTGCCTTATTCTTTACATTTTGACAAAGCCAATACAATCTTACTATTATATTAATCAAAGGAGTAGACCAGAAACTTTTTAAGATCGTCATTGTTGTTACTGTAGTTCATGCAGATGACATAAAAAGCAAAAAGGCGAAAGAATCCCAAACAGTAGACGGTGTTGGATGGAAAGGATTGATTTAATTATGTAGAAGAAAAGCAATACCCGTGAAACAAGATATATTTGGAAGACGTGATGTGAATTGACCCAGTTTTGTATTGTTAAAAATTCTAGAGGACGATATTCGACCTTTGTGTTTTGTATATGATTTTTGATATCAACGTATTCATAATGCACTGAAGAAGGAAAATTCTACTTGTTGTGGAACCGTTTGTATTTGTTTATTTCTATTGGAACATTAAAATAGGTGTTCTGCGTTTATTAATTAAAATCAATGGAGCCATTAATAAAAATAAGATGTTGGCTGTTTTTTGGTGGTTTTTGGTGATTGTGAATGTTTCTATTACCCTAGAAAGTGGCCATTGTGGGGTAATTAGTATCGATTATTTTGCACAATATTGTTAAGTCTTAGTCAATGGCAAAACTGTGCTATCGTTTCCAGAGTAAAGAGAATTAGTAGAAAAATACTATCTTGAGAAATAAATCGTTTCCAATTTCTACCTTCCGACATCTAATATTTAAAGTTTAAAAAAGAAACTTTACTTTCGATTAAGGCCTTAACTGATTTGGAATGAGGTTTCTTAGATGCATGTGGTGTTATGATGGTTTTTAACCCTATTGATAGGGATCGAGGCATATGATTGGCGATACCCATTTTAAATGCAGGTACTAAGAGATTGGCTGTTAAAGAGAGCGGCAAAGTTGAAGGATATGAGCCTTTTCTTTTGTTTGATTTTGTGTAAAAATTCTTAAGTGTTCTCAAAAGAGTTTCATTTGTATTGTACCGTCCTGTAATTTCTACCTTATTTTGTCCAAATTAATATTTTAAAAATATCATGAAGATTAAAATTTCCATTGACATGTTTCTGATTTTAAATAATTTTATAACTTAGACAAAATTCAAAGAAAATAACGGAGCTATCCTAAGAATATATAATATAAAGTACAGACCTTTTATATTATCTCAATTTAAATAAAACTAAACAGTTATAATAGTTTCAATATTAAAAAATAAAAAAAATTTTAGGTTAAGAAAAAAGAAACTTCATTGAGCTTGGTTCGTGTGCAATCTAAAGATTCCTTAAACATGCCGCCACCTCTGTTACCACCGAAAGTGTCTAAAGTAAAACATTCATTGATGTCAACATCCCATTTGGAAGACAAATTGAAAGCAGAGAAACGAGCTATTAAAGTTAAAAAACTAATTGAAAATCGATCAAAAACTAAACCTGCTATATCTGCGGCAGCAATACCTTTACCATCTCCACAGAATGTAAAATCTATTCCTTCAAGTAATGAGAAACTTAAAATCAAGAACTCTATGGAAAGTGATTTATCCAAAACATCTGTCTTAAAAAATATTGCTAAAAATGAGCAGTCACTCTCAGTAATCACCGATTACTGCACGAATGGGAATATTCGGTATACTAGCAATGTTAATCACTCCGAGGAGGAGGCTTTATCGCTACAAATGTCACCGTCTCGTTCATCTACGCCATACACAGTGCCAATGTCTTGCACAAGCTCCAATAGTGATCTGGAGCATGCTACAGACCATGTTAGCCCTGTTAAAAATGATGATAACATTGCAAATAATATTCCAAAGACAGTTGAATTAAGTTCTCTTGAAGATGACGGTTGTGTGCACTATTCGCGTTCTTTTATGCTTCAAATTCGTCACAATATGGCAATAAAGAATAATCAAAAAGCGCATCAATCCTTATCAGGAGTGAATGTTATTCCATGTGACGTTGTGGAATTGGAATTACGTTTGCGTCGTTTTAACATATGGAAAAATTCTGAAACCTACAAAAATGACCAATCTTCAACTTCTCGCACTCAATTTGTTCAAAAGTATTACAATGGTTTAAAACGAAGCCAAGTACCAATAGACGAGTCTATTATTAAAAGTCAACCTCCTCAAAGAGATTATAAGGTATATATCTGTATATATATAAAGCTTTTTGTAATAAATAATATTAATAATTAATTCGTTTAACTTAAGGATTCGATGATAATGCCCAACAGAAGACGTATAGGTAGTGGCCGGTTAAATCAAAGTACATATGCAAACACCAATCAATATGGTAATTATAAGGAGAGGCCTATGTACAAAAATGAAGTCTTGAAAAATGGAAAAATAAGCCAGCTTAATAGCCGGAATATTAGCAAGTATTCACCACCCAATAAAAAACCACAATTGTTAAATGAAAAACCAAAGAAAAACGATCTAACTAATGCAAATTATGTTAAGCGCGTTATGTCAGGTTTTCTTGTAGTTTCAAATGCCAAAGATCGCGATATTGAAGAAAAATATCAACAACGTGGCAACAATAATGTAGGTGAGGAGCCAGAATGGTTTAGTTGCGGTCCAACATCACGTTTAGATACAATTGAACTTCATGGTTTTGCCGATGATGAAGACCCGACAAAATCGCAAAATAAATCCGCAGATGATCCAATGTTTTGGGGCGGCACTGGAAAGCAAAATGATCTAAACTTAGCAAGTGCGAGAGTAAGTATTAAATTATGTATATTTAATGATTAAAAATAAATAAATAAAACAATTTGACTGGATTCTGATTTCCCGGGTACGTCCAAATACGAGTTTTTTTAAATATAGCTATTTTAAGCCATTTTTCTACCACATTATATGTTAAAACAGCTTAGTTTTGAGAAATCGTGGTTTGAAGTCGGAAATTTTTACATGAAAACCACTAACAGTAAGAGAATAGCCATATAGCGAGTCTGTTTATTATTACCCCTTGTTTGTGTATTAGTATTATAAATAAAAGGTGTGTAACTTCAGACCCCGAAATCTTGACACGCGATTTATATTCAAATATAGAATAGAAAAAAATGTACTCAAACATCTGATTCTACTATAATCAGCTGTCAAATCGGCGTGCCCAGGAAATCGAAATCATGACAAAATTTCGAATGCAGCACAAACATATAAATATACATACATACAATGTATATGAATGCATAAATAGTATTAATTGTTGTTAAAAATGTAGTTTTTAATCAAATATTTAAAAAACAAAACGAGATATATCATGTTTTATTTATTTCCAGTGGCGACAACAGCATAATGATCAATATAAATGGCATGCAGAGAGTAATGATTCCAGCAACAATTTCAACCAACATCAGAACTTGAACCAAAGTCGTGATGTAGCCCATTTCTATGAAAACGATAAATTCGTTAAATTTGAAAAGAAAAAACAACCGCCGTTTCATTTTGATCGCTTTTCAAATGAAAATAAGTTCATACCGTCCAATCAACGGCACTATGAAAATAAGAACAATAGACAAAAATATCAGAGTGAGAATATTCAAAAGAACAATTTTACCAATGACAATTCAAGATTTTTGTCATTTTTTAATGGAAATTCTGCTAATGTTGGTGTTAATTTGGCTAAGACTAAATTTGAGCCGCATAACATTAACAATGGCACACCATTAAACGACTTTATTAACCAATCTCAACAATTGTCATCACAGAAAGTAACTGCTTCCAAAAGAGATTGTATGAATATGCCTTTAGTTGATCAGTTGGAAGCAACATGGAAACGAAATTCGTTAAACAGCAGTAGCACAAGTCAAGAAAGTTCTAATGATACAAACAATAACAACTTGAACAAAACTACAGAGGATTTCCAAAAGCTTATGGCACGAATGAACGCCCAGAATGTCAGCTCCAACTCATCTCATGTACATACAATTGAGGATAAGTCAAATGTACAAATGCTATTTAAAAATGATCACTTGTCTGCATTACTCTTGAAACAGAAACATCAATATAATCAACAGCAGCAACTTTTGAAACAACAACAGCAACAGGCAGCTTTAGTTGCGAGCCTCCAGATGAAGATTATATTGGCTCGTCCTGAGGCACAAATGCTATTGATTGGTTTGGCTAAAGGTATTACTAATCAAAATTTACTTTATTCAAATAAGTACTAATAGTGTAGAGAAACATCGAGGTCAGGTGGATTCATAAAGACGCAAAGATATTAATCCTATTCGTTATGTAATCGGAATTTATGAAATGTATCTGTAGAAGTCAAAATAGTAATATTTAAGTAAATTGAATACTTAATAATTGTTATTAACTTGCATGATAAGCTCAGTATAGGAATGTAAAAACAATCTAATTTTTATAATCTATGCTTATGATCTTTATAACTTTTATTAAAGCTGCAATTTCCTATTACAGGTGAAATTTCAAAGCACGGCTTAGTTATCCAGTTGGCTAATCCCCGTCTTCCAATGCGTGATCGAGAAGCTATAACAGCTGTACTTTCATTTACTTCTATACAACAACAACAGCAACAGATAGATCTATTATCAAATAACCTTCTTTTAAATCAGTATCAAACACTTAATCAGATATCAGTCCCACAACCGTTAGTATCTCAGCAGAAGCAGCAGCCACAGCAAAAACAACAGCAATCACAGCAAACAGTACACAATGCACAACAAAAGATGCATAGTGAGAAACACGCACAATCAACAGCTGCACCAAATGCAGTTTCAAATGTCCTGCCAAATATTGTTCCATCCATTTCTCAGGATGAGTTGCAAGCTCATGCTAATCTTGTAATGCAAAATGCCTTGTTAAAACGCCGAATTGAAGAGCAAAACAAAAGCATTGGTATTCAAAATTTTTTACAAATGAGCGCTGCTGCTGCTTTGGCTGCAAAAATACAACAACAATCACATCAAGTGCAACAAATCCAACCAATTAAACCTCAGCAATTTCAACAAAATATTATTCGAGGTTCACCAGTTAATTACTCAGTAACTAGCTCTCTCAATGAGTCTTCTGAATCAAATAACACTATTGAAGACAATAATCAATCTCTTCATCAAATTTACCGTAAAAACTGTAATGCTGGCGTTTATGGTTCTTGTCGTTGTTCTTTATCCGGTTTACCAGATAAACAGGATATGCATATTGTTGGTGATCATCAAAATCAGCCCCAACAGCAAACTTGCTCCAGGCAACTTAATTCATCAGAACATAGTTACCAAACCTGCAGCAAACTACACTCACCATTACCAAAAATTGGGCCTCCAGCAACTGTCGGTAAGTCTATATATAAAAAAGAAGTAATAATGTATGTGGAACTGCAAAGATCTTTTCAAAGTCTTTATTTCAAACCTTTTAATTCCAGTATAGCCCATTTTATTATGACAGAACATTAAAGAACTAAAAATCTCGTTGAAACTAGTTGTATTTAGTAATATATTTAGTCAATATTTTTCAAACATTCACTTCGTGGTTACATTTGTAGTTATCTATAAATGTCCTCTTTCGCTTCATCCTCTGAACACAGGTCTTCGCAGGAATTTGATTACATATGTACATATATATTTCGCAGTTGCTATTTAACTCCGAACTCCTTAATTCTCCTCCAGTGTAGAGCTTATCTCGCCATATTACTATTTCAGTTCTAAAATAATTTTATTTTTCAGAACACAATTGTCCTTTAACTTCAATTCTCATATTTCAACCACCTTCCCATTTATGGATCCCATCTCTGTTGTAATTTTCCACAAAGTTACTACTCTATGGCAGCTATGACCTCTTCTTTTGGTAAAAATTGTTCTCCACGAAATAATTTTTTGAGGTTGTGAGAAGGGCTAGTAATTAGAGAAAGCTGATTTGATTGGTTCTTACAAAAATTTGAATTTTTTTAATTGATTTGAGCTGTGACAGCAGGTCACCATATTCTCATCAAACAACGAATATGTAGGGCATAGGGCAAAACCTAAAACCTAGTTATTTATCTGCCACCCAAATCTAGTAGTCTACCATAATAGACACCAGATATATTTTACTGCGCAAACTGGTTTTATGAGTTATGATCTGCACTGTAATTTTTGACCTACCGACTATTAAAAAAATATAACGTAATGCCAGCTGAAATTAACGCTTCCTTATGATGTCTAATTAATGGTATGACATCAACCTCCCCGTTGTTTGGTCTTACGCCATTTTGAATTGGAGTTCTAAAGTGTTGTTATGCATACCACTTCATTATTCTTCCGTTATATTTTGATGACCGCTTCTAAGATACAAATTAAAACTAAAAATAAAACTTACAGTAAAAAAGGCGAACTAGAATTTATTTCACGATATTCTTGAACGATTCTTTACCAACTTAATTCTGGCCCCTGCTCCAAAAGTATACAGGTGGACTTTCTTTAGTGATGTTGCTCCTTGCAGATAACGTGATGAATTTCTCATCCAAACGGCATACATATAACGACACTAAACAGCTATCCTTATTGATGATATAAAACACTAACGAGGACTATCAGCATTACTAATCTTGCATTTGCCAGTTTCTTGCTCATAAAGCAAGACATCGTCTAAGAATTTTAACATAGATCTGTAGTTCATGTTCAGTTTTAATATTTTATATTTCATATTTTATTTGCATTTGCCAGGTTATTGCTTATAAAGTCAATGCTATTATAATTTCGTGCACTGAACTAAAGAATTTCCTGAGACTTCTTTCTAAGACTTTTAATACAGATCTGTAATTCATGCACAGCTTTCATATTTTATCTGTTTAGGAAAGTTGCGTTTTACAAGGTTATTGTGTTGCAAAATCTTTCATTCTCTGAATGAAATACCTTGTATTGAATTGAGCAATTGGAATACTCTTACTAATAACTAATTAATATGGGTTCCAAGAACGGCCGCGTCTACGTCCCAGAGCCACTCATCGTTATTGACGACCAAGTGCCGTTCGACAACTCCCAAAGGGACTACATCAGCAGGTCCTATTGGGCTATACAACAATAACATGTTAAAGGCCATTGTTTTGCTTGACAATTTACAATTCTTTACTGTTCTGTAACTTATGGTGACTTGAGTCTGTCAACCTTTTCATCAAGTCTCACATGTGCTGTTGCGTTTTTTAGTTCCGCAGTTTTCTCGTGAATTATAATAACAATATCATCAGTATGTGTTAGTATATATACTGACTTTGTGAATATACTTTCTCTTACTTATAATCGAGAGTCTAGTATCGACTTTTAAAGTGCGATGTTGAAGATTACAAATTACAACATAACGCATTGTCTGATCCCTCTTTAAATATTATATCTGAATACATTCATTGTAGTTTTTGTAACTATCGCTTTATATGTTATCTAAGGCTTTTTCAGGCTTTAAATAAAAAATTTTATCTTTATAGAATCATAGATAGATATTATATGCTATACTCACTGAACCACTCCATCAAGGTGCCGGGCTAATTTCACTGATACGTATTCACTATTCACTACTTATCATATTATTATTATTATCGCATGTTTTGTACAATATTTGATTGTATAAACTTTGCCTATTCACAAAGAGTTCGTACAGAAGTTTTTTAATTTTGCCTAATTCGAGCAATATATCCCATACCTCAGCTATCGATTTATTCGTCTCATTGTTAATTGTTCTACGCCAAGTTCTACGTGGTCGTTCACGGATTCTTCTTCTCATATATTTTCCTTATTAACTATCATTATGGCGTTAATAATTGATTAATTTATGTGATAATCACTTTGTGATAATCACTTTCTTTGCTTGAAAGCTAACTGTTCAGTAAGAGTAACATTAATTATATATTATGGTTAAGGTATTATTTTTCTTAAAGCGCTTATTTGATCAACCATGTTGTTGTTGTTGTAATACTTGGTCATCAAAATTGACAAGTGACACCGGGACGTAGATCCGGCCGATTTTAGTGCATGATAATAAGACACTGCTGTACTGTAGTTAAGGAACTCAAGAGACTTTCACTTTTTAAAATAAGTATAAAAGCTCGAGAGGTAATATAACGATAAACTAACATATCTAGGGTGAATATTTTCTTTATAAACCGAAATCAAGTCAAAAGATAAAGCTAATAACTCGGTGCAGTCTTTAAAATAAATTTAAAAAATAAAAAATATAATGTATTTAATGTAATAAATAACCATGTACATAACTATTGTAATGTTCAAGTTTTGTTGAAGACTGAAAAGAATCAATTTTTATTACATAGAATTATTGTTAGTATTAAGCCGTTTATCTGTATTGCTTCTTAGGGTATTTTCTATAGTAACCGTATTCCAAGACAGTACATTATAATATTACAAAACACGTTTTTATGACTTACTACACGGAAGTATCTTAAGTTATTCCGAATTTGTTCATAAAATTTCGAACAAACGATCAATATAATTGCATTCATCGAGAAATGGCAATATGCAAACGTTTGTATTTTTGTATGTAGATAGTTTCTGAGTCACAGGAATTTCTCTGCATAAATACATTAAATTATTATAAATGAATTATAACAGGTATTTTGTTTTCATTTATTTTATTTTTGATGATGTATAAAAACTGAATGGCGACAACACATTTACAAATTATTTAATTATTTGATGCCACCATTGTTACATATGTATAGTGTTGATGAATAAAACTCAAGACGCATAAGCTGAAATTGTTCGAAACTCGATTGATATAACTTTCAGTACTTGTTTAGGAACTTTCAAAAGCTGGCTCATTAACTTTGCCTGCAAATAAAATATTCCCTGTGGCTTCTTCCTCAATGAAAAATAAGAATGGACGATTAACATTAAACTCTTCAATTGCACTACTGCCGCCGAATTTGTTATCAATTTCTACAACGGTAGAGGCAAAAGCTTCTGTGCCCTTCTCATTAATATCAATTCCAGCTTTTTGGAATACATTAGAAACTCTTAGTTTACGTGTCACATCGGCACCTCTTGCTAGTCCCGGTAAGGAAGCATTATCAGTGAAAATGTCTTTTACGCCTAAATTTCTCAAGGTTTGTTTCAAGTTTTTATTAAATTCAAATTTGATTTTTGGCAATGTCACTTTAACCTTCGTTTCTTCCATAAGCCATTGCATGCTCTTCACTTGATCATTATATAAATTAAGTATGAGGTCATTTAGTGTACCGTTCGGCAATAAAATGAACATGGAGAATTTCTTTCCTTTATAGGGTAAACGTAAAATTTTTGCTTTCAAATTTTTCGATTCATGAAAATAAAAATATTCTGTCTGTTCCATATATTGCACTCGAAGTTGTTGAGATGGTGTTTTGAAGAAGACACCTTCAAATGTTTCATTGAATTGTCGGCGCCATAAGCCATTAAAGTAAATCACATTCGCCATTAACATCACGTTATTTTCGATATTGTCTTCACTCACCAATTGACGTATTCTACCATGGGTAACATTCTTACACCAAGTGTTTATGGTATCTGCAGAGCCGCTTAAGTCTGAAAACTGCAAATTTTGTATGTCGGTGTCATAAAACGCATGCAACATGCCTGCATATTTCTGCTGGGGCTCAATGAATGCATCAACATAGAGTTTTGTCTCTAAATTTAGTATGTGATAAGGACTTTCTTGTTTTAGTGAAGTAAGCGTCTTCTTATAGAACCCACGCAAATTGTCAGGAGATCTGATGTCTGTCAATGTGTCAATTAGTTCCTTTTGTGTCTGGGTGTTATTTCCAGCTGCTTCTGATAGCAACGCCAGTATCAGTTTAACGGAAAATGGCGATATTATGACGTTGTGCTGTTCTTCTTCTACAACATTCTTAAGCAAATTCCATGAGAAGTAGTCGTGGGCATCACTGCTATGGGGCACGTATACATCAAAATCTTCGTAGGTATTTAAGTCAACATTGTAAATACCTGGATTTGATGTAAAAATTCCTGTTGGCATAATTGATCGCAATTTCGACTTTTGTATTGTTGTGGTCGTTGTTGGTGTCGGTGATGCTGATGCTGACATCTGATGTGATGTTTGCATGGCAATTGCCAAAGTTATTGCAAATAAATATAATTCCATTGCACTGAATTTAAATGTTAAAATTAAATTACATTTGTTTCTTTTTTCTATCAACATATTTACAATTTCTTTTTTGTTATTGTTAATGTAAATAATATTGATTTATATCACTTTGATTAGTTTATTTTTATATATTTCTTATCTCTAAAAACTCTCGAACTAACATAAAATCTTCGACGAACAAACCTCTTCGTTGTTTTGCTTGAAAATAACTCGAAATTTATTGGAGATGAAAGCGTTTTAAATTAAAAACCAGTTTTTTCCAAAGTTCCACTAATTAATTGGAAAAGAGCGGATGAAAGCATCATCAGTATATATAAGGGAGAACCCATGTTATAAAGAGAATATGAATGAAATAATTTATTTATATAGCATATGAACGTTTATAGTACGCTACACCATATACTTCCGTCAGTGCAAAGAGTTAGATAATAAAATTCATATACATATAAATATTTACTATTAGCAAATCATGATGTGATCGTGATCATGATCAAATCAATTTCATTAATTAATCAAAAACATTTAAAATATAATACATTTTAATCTGATTGCAAGCTTTTTTAACAAATTGTACGTTGAGATATAGTGTAGCCTTTATTTCCTTGTTTGAATATATTTTTTATATTTTTTGTTTAGGAATAATTCATCTATTTCATTTGAATTGAGTCAAATTAACGTACAAAATAAACTTCAAATGAAATAGGTTTTATTTTTAAACGAAGTCCATTTTGCTGATATTTCGGGATTTTAATTTCTTTTGCTGTTTACAAAAATCAAAATAAAATAAAATAATTTAGTAGAGAGGTTTTGAAAAATAGTGAACTACAAAAACAATTATTTTTTTATATTATTTTAATTAATTGAATTTTTGGCTGACCATACAGCTGTTTCGAGTATTGCCAAATACCCATCCTCAGTGGTCTTGGAATTATTTCTTATATTTAATTATTCCTGAATTATTTTTTTTTGAGACAACAAGTGCAACAGATTAAACTTGTGCCCTGCTAAATTTGAAGCTCAGAGTCAGCGCTCCTTAACCAACTGACCCATAGCCGTACTTGTCTTTTATGTTCGTATGTTTTTCTGGAGTTTTGTTAATTTGTTGTGAAAGTTTTATTAACAAATTCACTTGCTGTGTTTATATTAGAACGAAATCATAAACCAGCTGTAGCATAATTGAATTAAATAATTATATTTATTTTTAATTGTTGAATTTCAGTAATAAATATTAATTTAATTTGATGATTTATAAATCTAAAAGCTATTTTAATATGAAGATTTTTAATCAAAATTTGAAATTATATGTACAGCGATATATAAAACATAACAATACAATTATTTTCACATCTCAAGTTTAAATATAAATTCTAAACTTGTTAGGTAACTTCTTAAAGATAAAAATGAATACACCAAAAAACCCTAAAATAATAGGTTGGACTAAAAAACAAAAAGAATAATCGATGTACATGATAGTGCACACTTGGTTTTGTTTCATACTAGATTCATATGAGAGTTTTGTTTGTAATTTTAGCTGTCAAAAATTTTCATTTTACATTGTAACCAACAATAATTGACAGCTAAAATTACAAACATGACAGCTAAAATTACAAACAAAACTCTTGTGTGAATTCAGTGCAAATAGAGTCAATTTCAATGTCTAGTCCTAAACACCAGAATATAAAAGATAATCTCGGTGTAGGGTGTGCATTTTAACATGCCGGAGGGTATGTAAGATTAAAGGAAAAGTTTGTTTTTACTGATATCGTTGTAGTCATGTAAAACTTATTATATTTTTACATTTTTAAATTTAAAAATTTGTTTTTTTGAATAACTAAGTAGGTGTAAGTGTGATCACTTCAAGTACTTTTTTTTGCTGTATGAATCAACTTGCTCAATTTCAACTCTTCAGTATGAATTAATCTTAACCAAATCAAGTGGAACTTATGGATATTCCATACAAAGCTGTTTGTCCAACTGAATTCTTACGAAATACTTCTGTCAAAGCAAACAATTGCCTAAGAATATAGTAGCGTTCGCTAAAGAACAATAACTTATTACTTATTTTAATTATTATTCACGCAATTATCAGGTTTCGTCTAATTCAATATTTTTCAATTATTATTTTTCTTATTCTCCCTCAAGACTTATTCAGAAACAAAACATTTTTATCACATTTTGTGTAATCGTCATTTGAAGTGTTTTTTCCACACTTGGTATTCAAAGCTCAAGTTTATAATAAAATAATGTATATATGTAGGTGGGGAATATTTCTGATTTTTATATAATATATAAAAAATTCATACACTATTTAATAATTTAAAAGTTTTTATCGTATTGCAAATACTCTTTAACGTGTTAGCTAATTTCAATAATCGTCAGACGCAATACCCAGCGATGATTTCGCGAGTAAATACACTGCTCGCGGTTTATGGTTTTTCGCGACCTGCAGCTAGGAGGAGAAGTACTTGAATTTTCGAATTTTCGAGATCGTCCGCGATTATTTAAAATAAGAGCAAGATGGTGTTTTGACTATAAAACTTTTTATGATAAAACAAAGAAACTATTTGGTCTGAACAGCACCCAACGTTCAAACGTTTTATTTGATCTGTTAAGTGATTAAGTGCATTATTACATTATAATTTAGAAAAAGAGAGTATGAGAATTCATACTTTTTGTGCTTATAATGTATACATATATAAAAATATATATTACAAAAGGAAGTAGATTAATGCACTTCTCTGATAAAAATATCATAAAGTATTACGTATGTATAAAACCAATGTTTTTTGAGAAATGTATTTTTTATTACATATATTTAAGTAATATTTTAACCTATGTCAAACCTCAATCCGTACTTACTACTTCGTGTATAAATTTTTCATATTATGATATAATTTTGGTTATCCACATAATTTTTTATAAAATATACATATGTATTTAAAAAGTACGATCAATAGACGCTTAACTGAAATCTTAGAACTGATCTATATTTACTTACTTACTTAGTTGGTCATTATAAACCAACTTGCCCGCAGTTAAGTAGGTTCCGCCAGCCAATCCGATCAGTGGCTTGCTGTCACCAGTTATTAGTACCGAATGCCTTCATATCGAAGCAAAATAATAATTTAGTTTCCGCATCAGTACTCAAAATAGCTTTAATTAATAAATTAATATGCGTTCACACTATAATTAAAATAATTTTGTTTACTGTTTGTTTCAAAAATTATTTGAAAATTATACATATGATCGTACACTGCTTTACTCGAATTTGCAATTCAATGTGAATTTCATTGCGCGAACATCACGATATCTGCCAGAGTAGTAGATAGAGGTTGACTTCAGAAAAAAGAATATAGTCCTGGGATAAGAGTCTATGATGAAGAATAGTTCCACTACTTTGTCACATATGTAAATGTATGTAGAATAAAGTACTCAAAATGGAGATCCCTGTGTAAGTCAGTCAACTTACAGTCAGACAAATTGAAACAACAGCGTTTGGCATAATTTTCTGATGCATTGAATTTATTTAAGAAGTTATTAAAATTGAGAATATCCAAAATTTTGAGATATTGAGACATGGCTTTGATTTTTTTATTGTTTCGTCCTTTTTTTCGTTTTAAATGATGAAAATGTTTTTAACGTTTTCAGAATTTGCATCTCTAACATAACTTTGACTTGTTTGTTATTGACTGCTTGTTTAAGTGAAGTGACAGTGTTTACTCCATGCTTGGCATGAACTCTATTCAGTTTGGTAATTTGTGATGTCATTTTTAAAGCATGAGCTTAATAACCTTAATAATGATGTTAAACATTTTTTTTACATGATAACTTCTTAATTACATACATACGTATATTGAAAGGTGATTATGGTTGATTTTATTATTGATGAATTATTATTTATATAATTATAATTTTGTTATATTATCATTTTATAGCGAAAAAATGCACTACCGGGTGTAATTAAAAAAAATTTTAAAAACCCAACTCTTAATGGGCTCATGTACATATGTATTTCTCATAGAGCATATATTTATAACCTAATACTATACATACCACCATACATACCTACAACTTAACTTAGAAATTATTTTTATATTAGTTTGTTGTTAAAAAATTCAATAAATTTATAATTTATTATGTAAACAAACCGCTAAGTCTGTTGAGCTTTGAGTGTGTAGAATATTTCAAGAGACCCACCTTTACATACAAACCTACATAGTGAAATCTCTGCATCCGAAATTACGAGAGTCAATAACATTTTTTACGTCACTCAGAATTATAAAATCTGTTGGTACTGTGATGATGATCATTATTCACATCATAATAATTAATTAATTAATTTTTTTTTAAATTGTTTATATTGCATTTATCCAACTACAGTTTTTTGTGTTATTGCTGGAATGCTGGAATGCTGGAATTACCCGTGCTTATTAAATATCAAAAAAAACCCAAAAATGATTCAAGTACGGAGAGTTCCGAAATTGCAAGAAAAGTTTATTGTATTGTTTTTTTTTGTTTGACTTGCTAAATTTTATCATTTTAAAATGTAATACAAATACTATAGGTGCGTTATATGTAGTTGATTATTGATTTCAAGTGGTTTCTAAATATTTTCAACATCTTAATATATTGCTCCTGAACAATGTAGTATATTTTGAAAAAAAATTTTGACAGAGTTCGATACCTGATACAGTGCAAAAAGTATGTAGGGATAATTAAAGCAACGAATATTTCCAAATAATTTTACTGATGATGGATATTGGATAATATCTGAGTCAGCTGCGACAACAGCTGTTGTCACCAGTTTTTAAATTTGAAATTTTCTCAATATTAAATTAATGTAATAACTACGTTAGTTAGTTTATAGAATAAACCACATTTACTTAAACTTATAATATTGAGTTAAATAAAAACCGTTTTCTTCCCTAATGAAATTGACAACGATCCTTGCAAAAACCAAGCTATGTATAGGGTCTTTAAATAAATCGCGGCTTTTATTTATAGCTATTAGGACGATTTACAGCAAAAATTTGAGCAATAAAAAAAAAGAAATACAATTTTGTTTTAAATACTACTAATATCATATTGTGAATTACATACATATGTTAAAGTAAATAACTAACAAAAGTTTTAAAAGTAAAAATTCGGGATATTTCTATCACTGGACCCACAGCGGAGCGAAATATGGGAACGATTACGACTTTTTACGTGCAGCAATTTGATGTCTAATTTTGTAAATATCACCTTTCTGAGCACTATACATTACATGTCACTACATAGAAGTTTGATTTTTGAGATATTGGTATCCAACCACAAATTGAACCATTTCTTGCAATTAATACTTTTTATTACATACATTTTTTTTTCTGAATTTATTGCAATACTTAAATAATTGTGATTTATAAGCATGGTTGTAATATTTGTTGTGATTGGGTATCAATATAAGTTAGAATTTTCAATACTATACAGTATAGTGAAATTAATTAATTAATATGTGAAAGAAACATGAGCGGAATTTTCTCACCTTCATACATTAGGTTTGTTCCGCGAGCTACTCGTAGTAACTTTGAGTAACACTATATATACACAAGTGCGTTCCATTAGCAAATGTTCGAGTAAATGAGAGCATTTGAGAGAGCGTAACATCCCTGTCGAAATTTGAAAATGTTACACAGATTTTACTCGTACATTTTATTTCAAGTAAAATTTGTGTGATGTGTAAATCAGCTTTTTGGTTTCAAATTAAATTTTTGTATTGTTTATTTGCACGACACTGCTGTTCGCACCAGACTTTACACAAAGCTATTCCATGAAAATCTGTGTAAAGAGAGTAATATGACGCTTTATTTGTGTTTCGCTCTCAGTTTGTACTTTACTTATGTTTTACTTGAATTTTACTACGAGTAGTTCGTTTAACAGACCTAATATATGATAATATATAATAACTTAACATTTTTGTTTCCACTCATTTTCTATTATATATTTCCACTTAAACCGATGCAATACTTCAACAAATATGTTTTCAAAATAAATATCTTTTAATATTATTAAGATCTGTTTTAAGCTTTCATTGATTATGTTAATTGTTCAATTTTTACAAAGTTTAAATACACTCTGAATTCAAATGGCAATAAATCTGCAACAGTAATTGCATAGCATTTATTGCCATACATATTTTAATTAATGCAATTTCATAGAATAAATACTTGAACGTGTTATAATAATTCATACTCTACATTTTTAATTTTTGTTATTATGAAGATATATAAAAATTTTATTATCCAAACATCAAAGAAAATTATTGCCCACTTCATTGAAACGTGCAAGTGATTAGTAAAAATTTTTAAAAGCTGGTAACCCTACAATACTAACGGTCAGCTGCATGACAGCTGATTCTAAGTGGTGGGCCATATTTATATGGTAGTGGATTTATTATTTTAGAGAATAACGAATTATGCAAAAATTAAATCAAAAATAAAAATTAATATTTGTTATTAAACTATAATATGCGTATACCGCGTCCACGTGGATTTTCTATTCAGCAGTTAATGGTAGTAACCACAATTGGTGTTGTGGCCGGCGCATATATTTGGCAACCGCTTTTATTGAAATTTGCAAAGAAAGATACGGCGGAGACTGTGGCAATAGGTGATAATACTATTCAATCAAATATAAACTCAAAGGCTGATATCCCAACAAATTCAGAAAAGTAAGTTGTGAGTCGTTGTGAGATAAAATTTAGAACATGTCGGACATAACACTAAATTTTCAACCACATTGTTTGTGCTCATATCAAAACTGCTTCCAACATCAACTTTTCGAAACTTAAAAATTAATATTATTTTTATATTTTTAGTAATTTGTTTTAAAC
The DNA here is from genome assembly GCF_002237135.1 of Teleopsis dalmanni. NCBI lineage: Eukaryota > Metazoa > Arthropoda > Insecta > Diptera > Diopsidae > Teleopsis > Teleopsis dalmanni. The sequence continues at coordinate 48,006,591 of NC_051848.1, forward strand.
AGTACGATGTTTAATATAAGCTTGTTAGTCATATTACTAAAGTCATATTACATAAGACTACATTTACTATGTGGCGTAATATGTTGCCGGTACTGTCAATTTTACATCGCTCTTATATTTAATAAATTGAATTGATTATTGATTCCTAGTACTTGCAATCTCAAAAATAATTATTTATGAATAATTAAATACAAGAATTATTTCCAAGACCACTAATGATGGGTATTTGGCAATACTCGAAACAGCTGTATGGTCAGCCAAAAATTCAATTAATGAAAATAATATAAAAAATAAAATTTTTGTTGTTGTAGTTCACTACTGTTCGAAAAAAACCTCCTTATAAATTAATTTGTGTATTTCAAATTTGGCTAGATACGATTTCTAGTACCAGTGACGGCGCTAGTCGTCAGCGATTGCCAGTGGCGTCGCGCCGACAGGGGCATCGCAGAAAGTTACCGACTATCGCTTATACCAAACGAATTGTACTTAAAGCATTACATTGCTCCGTCACTGCTAGAACTCGTAATGTAGAAATTATAGGCCTTCCATAAAACCAATTATATTTCCAAAGACCACTAACGATAAATATTTGCAAATATTCTGCCCAGCTGTTTGATCAGATGAAAAATTCTCTACTCGCAAATAGATAACTAGACATTAAACATTAACATTTAAACATTTTTTTTAAAACTATTATATCATGAATTAAAAGATCTTTTTTACTCTGTCAAGGTATTCACGCGATATATTTATGGAATTATAAATTAATGTAAATAGTGTTAATAGTGTAAATTAATCTCATAATGAAGATTTATCAAATTATATGAAATAATACACTAAATCCCAGTAAACAGCTGCAAGTTAGTTTTTATACCCCATTTAGATCTATAATGTGATTAGATGAAAGGAATAACAAAACGTATACAAAAAGGGAAAATATAAACGGCATTGATATAAATCTCAGTGAACGAATATACCCCAACTTATTGTACATTATTTAGACCTACAAAATAACTATATGAAATAAATAACATATACAACAAAAAACTTGTATAATAATTCGTTTATATGATAGTAATGTGTCTTTGTTGTCTTATTTTTGCTTGAAAGGAAGAACTGCCCTTTCTTATATGTGAAGACGAATCGGTCTGGATCGTTGTTGTATATATTTTCTTTTCAAGTCGTTGGTTCTAACAAGAACAGTAGAGTGATGTGTAGCATAAAATAATATATGATTATAAGCAATAATCTACTTATATGAAAATATAATGTATAAAATATTATGTTATCGTTATATATTAATAAATTTTAATGTTTTTTATTTTAAAATAATTAATTTTATTGTATTTGCTTGAATCTAACCCTAAGATAAAATAGAATGAATAATACATTGTTGTAACCAAGATAAAATCCTATGGATTTTTAATAATTTTTCTTTGTAGAAAAGAGTATATTTATGATATAATATTAGATTCGCCCAATTATCACTTTCAACACCATTCAATCTCTTTTCAAATATTAACAGTTAAACAAGAAAAATTGGATGATCATCTATAAGAAATTAATCAGTTCATATTTGATGTAAGGTTGTGTGTCCGTTATTAGATTCATGCTTCAGGATTTAGTATGTCAGTAACTCTGATATATATATAGAAATATTTCTTATGACGCAAATACCAAGTGCGTCTAAGTTATTTAGCAAAGTTGTATATTAATATCCTTACGATTTTTTAGTTCCACCAAAAAGAATTCAAGCCACGGAGGAGAGATTTGCTAATATTCGTATTATTATATACGGTTTAAAAGAAAACCGATGTAAGTTACCTAGTTCTTTCAGTGTAATTCAAGTGACCCGTACCCAGAGGTTTTATAATAAAACCGTTGAAGGTTACATGATTTTTCTAGTTTAGATCAAGTGAACCGTACTCAGAGGAGGAAGAAACGGTGCTACTACATGTTATTCACTCCATTAATTCACATGTTGCAATTTACAAAGCCATTTAATATAAAATAATTCTGTGTATTCACAATAATGAATATTTCCTCATATCTTATATTTCATAGGTATGAGCAGATACCTGTGTGGTAGGTTTTGTATATTTACTCTTTTTTAAGTAAATTATAAGTTGAAAATAGTTCGTGCTGGTTTTACTGTCTATTGATTTATATATCCTTTTACTGTCTCTTTTTATTTTTTATTTAATCTTATTCAGTTCACCAATTATGCTTTTTCTTTCTATGTTTCGTGGCTTAAATCTTCATTCCAAGAGATACTATATTAAATAATATTTTTGTTTATTTTCAGATGATCGTCAGTAATATAATATCTTCAATAAAAAATTCAACAGTTGGCTTAATGGCGGTTGGTGTATTTGGTACAATAAGTGTATTAGCTGCGTACCGTGGAGTTATTAAACCGAAAATGGATAGAAACCGCCGTTTGGAAGCTGAAAGTTACGCAAATTTCATATATGAACAAGAAACCCGCAGTGCAGGAAAATCAGTTTAACTATATCAAATAAATTATTATTAAATTGAAAATGTAAAATTGTAATTATTTTAATAGCACAATAATCAAGAAAAAACATTTTTTCCTAATTATTATACTATTAAAATAAATAGAATAACTAGAATAGAATATAATCGAAGAATACAGCAAGATTTCACAAGCGTACAAATGTAAATATTGTCATATCTTAACAAAATTTTTAAGTGAATGTTATATATAAGCAAAAACATCAATGAACTTGTGGCCCCGTATAACCTACAGAATAATAACTGGAAGTGCAAGACTAATAAATAAAACGGGCACTGCAAAATTTTGGTTGATCCAGAAATTAAAATGTTAAATATTTAATTGTCTTCTGAAGAATAAAAAAAATTCACATTTTCTAAATAGTAACAGTAATATTATAAAAATTGTATAATTATATGGAGAAATTTTTAGTTAATCCCTTATTTACTTAATGCTACCACAGAGTAACTGTTAATTTTAACATCAAATTATCATTTTTGTGGTAAAAATTTTTTAATATAAATTTTAAGATTAAGAAAATATTTGTTTGAAAATCAAAATTTCAATTATGAAAAATACGTTTATTTTAAAGAATTGATATTTTTTTTTCATTTTCTTGAATTGAACAGTTATACAATGAATTCTAATCCAATAAATAGTTTATAAAAGCGTAAGCTATTCTTTTTTATGTATGCAGAAAAAGTCAAATAATTATGTGTTTTAAAGGTTTTTGTTTTTTTTATCACGTTAGTAACGTTATATGATCTATTGGGTGTGGCAAATACACCATGGTATGAAAGAAATTCTGATCTGCATCGTGATCTTAAGATAAATACGGTTGTGGAAGAAATACAAAATGCACCTGCAAATGCAAAAATGCACCTGCAGCGTTTGTACTCTCATCCCAATGATGAAGTTAACGAACTGGTGCCAATAGAGCCAACAGGTCGCCTTAAGCGTCGAAAACCTTGTGACCTTTGGTTGCAACCTGCCCGAAATACATGAAAAGTAAACTTTGCGTGATTTGCAATTAAATTTTTCTTAATTGCGGATTAAAATTGCTTGTTACCTCTCTATAGCTAGTTGATTTTATAAAATTTTTTATTTATAGAAGGGTTTTCGAATAACAAAGAAAGAAATAAAGGACAAACACAAAAATTTATTTTTTAATTTTATTGAAATTTAGCTGACCATGCAACGCTGTTTCGAGCATTGCCAAGTACTCTTCATCAGTGGTCTTTGGAAATAATCGAATTTTATTTAATTAGTTTATAGTCCGTATATAATTTGTTCGGACTGCAAGTGCCAGGCTTAGAACTCGTGCCTGTCAAATTAAAAGCGATGACTAATCGTGTTTATCCACAAGAAGGCTGCACAAACTTTCAATGCTCAAGTTCCAGGTTTTATTAAGTTCCAACTAATTAAATAAAATTCGATTATTTCGAAAGACCACTGATGAAGAGTACTTGGCAATACTCGAAACAGCGTTGTATAGTCAGCCAAACTTCAATAAAATTAAAATAAATTTTTGTGTTTGTCCTTTATTTCTTTCTTTGTTATTCAAAACCCCTCTAAATTTGAATAAAGCTGCTTTGTCACCATACAAAGAAAGTCTAGCTTTACAGCAACACTAATACTTTATTTTTTATTTATTCAATAAAAAAAAATATGATCTATCGAATATAGTAAATTTGTGAAACCAATTTAAAGCTGTTGGATAAAGGATGAATTTGGCAGGAAACGAGTTGGCAGGATACTCGAATTAGCTGTATGATCAGCCAAAAAAAATAATATAAAATGAATATTTTTTGTTGTAGTGTTCACTACTGTTCGAAAAATCTCTTTATAAAGGATGAATAAAGTTTAATCACAAATAACTTATATATACCTAAATGTCCAACAACCCTTTTGAAAATTTAAACACAACTTTTTGTTAGCCAAAATCCATCTCACTAACACATTGAATCATATTTTATTAAAAAAATTTAAATTTTATGATATACTTTCACAACACTTATGCATTTGTTTATTTTAAAATATTTTTTAATCATAGGAAAGAACTGCACCACTTTCTTACTTCAATGTTTGTGTTCTTTAATTTATATTATCCGTGTGAAGGACTATAAATTGTTTTCATTTCCAGAACGTCGTTATATCCCGGAGCTATTCGTCGAATTTGACGAGTAAGTGCGGTTCAAAATTCCCAAAAGGAACTTCACAGACAGATCCTGTTCGAATGTTCAAAAATCAAACGATTTTCAAAATTTTAAAATTTTATTGAGCTTTTATTTTGTATGGCGTTATCTACATATATGTTGTCTGTACTTAATCCATTCCAAGCTGTATATATGAGTTCTAAATAGATTTTACCATCCTTACGACTTAATGGTTTTTTCATCTGCGGTTAACTTTAATTACTATTTAATAGCACACGCATTCATATCTAGTTTATTTCTAACTTCTTAAAACAATGAGTTTTCAATATATTATGTATGAAGATTTTTTTGCTTACTAGATAGCTTTATTATAGAGCATATACATCAATAAAAATACTTGAAACTGAAGATGAAGTGACAATTGAGTAATTTGCCGTCATTATTGAGTCATTATTTTGGCTTAATAATGATTAAGTTTTGGTTATTGTAGCCTGTAAGGACCTATAAAGCAGATAACATAAAACGAGAGGGGAGGGCATTATTGGGAAGTGAGGAAGTGATGGATTGGGTGATTAGTGTGATTTAAATTAAAGTCAACTAGGATCAAGACGGAGAAACCTTGCCACCTGTCTGTTGTGTTTCTAAAATTCGATTGGATTCATGTTTGTGTGTGCGTTTAGGCAGAAAAACAGATGGGTGACATCATGAATGGTAGAGTTGCAGTTAGGGAATACATTGAGAATTGGTGTATTTACGCGTGACAATTAATTGTTCAGTACATGGCTGTATCCTGATCTTGCTGCACGGGTAACAAGTCATTCTTCGTGGGAGATATAAGACAAGGGCCTATTTCGAACATTGTTGCAATGCAACCGTGGTCTTAAATAGCATATTTCATCTATGGGAATAACTGTTAGTCCACGTTTATATTCGACATCACTTGTGTTAGCCGCATTCGATATAAACATGATATGAAAAAAAATTATTACGAATTCATCTTGGAGATATGACTCTACTAAACATGATGGCAATTATTAATTGTAATAAATTGATTTTACATATGGGAACCAAGTAATTCTGATATATAAATTTTCAAAATTTGTAATTTTAATTATTAAGTTTATGAATTACTTATTATAAATTATGATTAACTACTTCCTTTAAAAAAGTATTCATAGCTATGGTTGTAACAAAAGTACGTAGGAGTAAATGGTATTTCGTATTAAATAACTTTTTGGTTTATCAGTTTGGCACCAGGTTTTCATCACAGTAGGCACGGTGCAAATTAATTTGTTTAGTGATTATTTTAAAGCTACAGTTACGCTTACAGTAATGTTCAGTAGAAAGTATCTAAATATGCTTCAAAGTTGAGGTACGAAAAGCGTTTACCTCTGACATTACAATGGATCATTATTCGAGCTTAAGTGAGCTTTGGTGCATATAGTAGACATTCCAACCTAACATCTATGAAAAATAACAACTAACTATGAAGTTTATTTAAATAAATGATCACTTAACACCATTTCATTTTGTACACTTTTTCTAAGCAAATACAATTTTATTTTTAAATAATATAAATATTTATTTTTATTTGCAGAATAGGTTGCAATTATCAGTTTGATCAATATGTTTTATTTATTTAAATAAATTTTATTTTTCATTTTCAAAACGTTGTTATACAAAAATTTTCATAGAAACTTTTACACAGTATTATATTGTTTTTATTTTTTAAATTTATTTTTAATTATGAATAAATTAATTTAATTTTTTTTAAAAATATTTAAAACATAATTTTATTTAGGTTTGAATAATGTAAGTTAAAACGGTAAATTTACTTGAAACAACATTTTTAAACAATTAATAGAATTTTTTAAATAATTTGTATATTTTTAAATATATGTATATAGTTTTATAAGAATATATAAATAATTTTTATTTAGTACTATTCTATAAATTCTTGCCATAAAATCCTAAAAGCCTTATTCGCGTTGACACCGGACTTTGCGTATGTTCCATAATTTCCATCTGATCATGACAGTTTCCAGTATTTTTTCGACATATTTAATTGAATTATTTTATTTTTTAATACATTTATTTAAAAATTATTCTTATTCACATTTTTTGTTCGAAAAAATATTAATTTTTTATAATGTTGCAATATTGGGGAGTAGCGAAAAATATAATTAACAATAAAAAAGAAAAAAATAAATATTTTTATAACAATTTATTAACTTATTTATTATTAATATTTATATAAATGTTTATAATTTTGTTTATTTACATATGTATTTTAATATAGCTTATTACCAAGATATTCGTTTAGTTTCCTACATATTATAATTATTTGATTGTGTGTTTTGTGTGCAAATGTTAATGGGCTTTGGTATGGTGTGTTTATATTTTATGATTGGTATAAGATAGAATCAATATAATGATAAACCCTCATAATTAGAAACGCAAAATATGGATATAAAATAAACTATTTGGTTTAGATGATACTTTGCTCCCTTCTTTGATTTTGAAAATTTCTAGATTTAGAAATAATATCTGAATGCCCTAATTAGTTCAAGTGTATGTTAATATCCAAAAATCCGCGTTCTAACATAAAGAAATATAGAGATTATAAACGTTGAAATTTAAAGTTGACACCAAATCTCATCAATTTTTTTTCGAAATGAAACAATTTTGTAATTAAAAATAACAGATTCACATCTTCACAGCTTATGAATACCACATAGATATGTGAAATAATATACATTACGTTAGGTTAGGTTATATCGGCGATCCAAAGGGGATTTACTTAGTCCTATAGGCCCAAGGTTAAAACTATCTAGAACCTTTGGCAAAACTTTTGATGTTATTCAAAGGGAGGTCCTGAAGTTCGCCAACATCCTTAAAAAAGAAACCCTCTAAAGTGTTAATACGGCTCTGTGCATGTGCCAGACAGAAGCAATCGTAGATTCTTCCCACTTTTTATTAAAAAGTTCAGCACAGGAAGATATCAGCAATATGCTCAGATTGTGTAGGTGTTCCGAGTGGTTTGCTGAAGCACCTCATCTGGTTAGTTCGACGGATTTGCAATTGTCGAAAATATGCCTATGACCATGAACCCAGATTAGAGAGATATTGAACTACGTCGACATCTCATTTAGAGATGTGTAGCAGTCAAAGACTGTCCTAGATATAAATTGAACTGAACTCAAAGACTTTAAAGTAGCTTGACTACCCGATAGTATATATATATTCCATTCAAAATATATATAAATGTTGTAAACAAAGTTGTAATTATCAATTGCAAATGACGTAAATAACTCTCTTTGAATGGTATGCTAAAACAATTCATGAATTGTATATGTATAACTGAAATATGTATACCTATATTACTGCATGATTTTGACTTTTAGGGTACGTTCGTTTGACAAGGAATTTTGGTGAAAAGAATCTTACTTCTCAAGGTTGAAAAATGTCTTTTCTTTCGCTCATTCCCATTTCTAGTATATCCCAGACTTGTTGCAAGAGAACAAGTATCTGCCCGAACATATAACAGCGTTGCGAGCGATATGGACAATGCGGGGCTTAATTAGATTGCACCCTTTTTTTAAATTACAGTATTTGTTGTCATTTAATTTAGGCAACTGATGTGTTCCTTTTATTGTTAGTATTGTTGCTTTTAGTCTATACTCTATATATTTTTGCTACCGCTAGTGTTGCTTTAATGAATGAAATCTTAACTACATGCGTTAAGTTATTTTGAACTGCTAAGTACACTTTGGTAATGAAATCACTTTTCTTTTGTAATATAATTGTTTATAATGTTATTATTGTATAATACACTAAAAATATTCTATATGTTACAAATTTTTTTATTTGTTTAAGAAAAATTTGTGGACAATTTTTTAACTTAGTGTACAACAGAGAACTGTAACGAGTCATAATTTTAACACTCAGAATATACTCATAAAAAAACAAATACACTACTTATATGTATTCACATTCGCCACAGATGTGATTCATAAGTATATTCGTTAACAAATGCCGGTGCTAATGAATCAGCTTCACAAGCATAACATACGTACACATATCTAAGTAGAGTCGCATGAATGGTAAATGATTCATGAATTATAGCATATACTCATGTGAGTATGAATATACTCATCGAAAAAGAGTGACTCGATCACTTGTAGCATTCGTAAAAATTGTGTGGAGTGTGATGTTTGCTAAGCAAAACATTTGAGTGTTGGGTTTTATGCTTTTGGTGACCAGAGTATAAATCATTATAAGTACTATCAGCTGTATGTAAGAATCAGGTGGAGTCGAATATACGAAAAGGGGAGTCAGAATGCATAGTCAATAAAGCACAGTCAATGAATCAAATGTTGAGTACTCATTGCAGTTCTCTAGTCTACAATATCTTCTACATAGAAATTAGTTAAATACTTGCGTTCATTAATGCATCCAAATGGTTGTAAAACGCTTAATGCTGTCCCTAAAATTTGGGAGTTCTGCTCTCCCTAAAATTAGGAAGTTCTGCTCTCCCCAATGCAGAATTTATTCCACTTTCTCCACCTACCTACATATTTTATTCAACTGATCAAATAGCAACTTCTCTCTCAAATAATTATTTTTAATTCGTTTCAACTTTTGGCAAATTTTTTATTTTATTTGCACTTATAGTTTTTTTTTTAATTTCTAATTTATTTACTTTAGTAATAAGAAATGAGAAAAACTTTATGCGGTTTTTTTTGACGAATTTTTAAGAAATGCACAGAAAAGAGTTGGGTTTATGTATGAATTTGTGCAAAAATAATGTTAGTGATCAAAAGAAAAACAAAAAGCAACAAATTTTAATAACAAAATACAATAAGCCACAAAATAAAATAATATATTAAACATATACAACATAGAAAATTTTAAAATATAATTAAATGCAGCAATAAATGTTTTAACAGTTCATATACCCATAGGTATAAGGGGGAAGAGAAAAAACGAATTCCCTACTAAAAAAGAAAAAAAAACATTATACTGAAATAATTAATAAAGTTTACTAAAGCTGTCCGAGAGTATTATTATTCCATAGGTCCTCTTTTTATTATGAAAGATTCATTCGGATATAGTATTGTCCACGTATGTCATATTATTGAATATAATAACATGGTATACTATTAATGCCATGATTAAAAATAATTACAAAAAATTTTTACTTTAAGTCATTATCTTCATAAAAGTTTCTAAAAAAGGTTCAATTTGCTAGCATTTCTATTCAAAAAAAGTCAAAATTTAATAAGAGGTGATACAGTATTTGCAGATATTACTACTTCCAGAACTACTATTCCAATTTATTTGAAAGCATAACACTATCAACACATTCATCTCTATTTCTTATGCTCATAGTCTAGTTATATTACTCAAATACTGTAACGATATCAATACTGGAGTACCAGTGGCAAACACAATAAACCAATAGCACTCACAATGCCATATATTCTATATATACCGTAAAAGACTGACAGCGGTCAT
>NC_051848.1:48016878-48174331 GCF_002237135.1 Teleopsis dalmanni
AATGGTTGGGCAAGATATAAGCTGTGTCTTTTAAAATTTTTATAAAATTTTATTTTTTAGTTAAAAATTCAAATTATAATTCAAAAGACGAGAAGACCCTACAAATCTTGATTATTTAATAATTTTGGATTTATTTTGATTCTTTTCGTTATAAATTTATAAATAATTTTATTTGGGTTATATATAAATTAAAATAACTTTTAATAATTTTTATCATTTATTTATGATTAAATGATCCATTGTTAGTGATTATTAGTGAGTATTTGCGAAAACAGCGTCATTTTTTTGAAGAGTTCTTATCGATAAAAAAGTTTGTGACGTCGATGTTGGATTAAGATTCACATTTAAATGCAGAAGTTTAAATATAAAGTCTGTTCGACTTCTTATTCTTACATCATCTGAGTTGCAACTGGTGTAAGCCAGGTTGGTTTCTCTCTTTGATTCAATAAAATATTTAGTACGAAAGAATTAATATTTATTTTAAAAAAAATATTTTAAGAATAAATTTTATTACTATTTTGGCAGATTAGTGCAGTAAATTTAGAATTTATTTATATACATAAATTTAAAAATTATGTTTTTAAGTGAACTTATTATATCTTCATTGAGAAGTTTATTATTAATTATTTGAGTTTTAGTGGGTGTAGCTTTTTAACTTTATTTGAACGTGAAATTGTAGGATATATTCAGATTCGTAAGAGTCCAAATAAAGTTGGATTTATTGATTTATTGGATTAATTGCATCATTAAATTATTTACTTATCCATTAATATCAAATTATATATCTTATTATTATTCTACTATTTTTTAATTATTTAAATCTTTGTTAGTGTGAATATGTATACCTATATTAAGGAGATTTTATAGTTTTAATTTGAGTTTATTATTTTTTTTTAAGAATTACAAGAATAGGGGTTTATACTGTAATAACTGCAAGATGATCAAGAAATTCTAATTATTCATTATTAGGAGGTTTACGAGCTGTTCCTCAAAATATTTCTTATGAAGTGAGATTAGCTTTAATTTTGTTATCATTTACTTTTTTTTAATTGATTTTATAAAATTTCAATATTATATTTGATTTCCTATAGCTTTTATTTGGTTAAGAATTTGTTTAGCAGAAACTAATCGGACTCGATTGGATTTTGCAGAGGGGGCATCAGAATTAGTATCTGGATTTAATGTAGAATATAGAAGAGGGGAGTTTGCATTAACTTTTTTAGCTGAATATGCAAGTATTTTATTTATGAGTGTATTATTTTGTGTATTTTTTTAAAATGCAATTTATTTAATATAATTTTTTTTTCAGTTAGTTTTTATTTCTTTTTTATTTATTTGAGTTGGAGGAACTTCACCTCGGTTTCGATATGATAAATAAATGTATTTATCATTAAAAAGTTATTTACCAAATTCATTAAATTTTCTATTATTTGTAATTGGATTAAAAATATATTTATTTATATGACTTATTTTTTGTGAAGTTAAAAGAAAATTTTAATTCTATCTTATATTTTTAAAATATATGCTTATTTCAAGCTCATTAACTTAAATTTTAATTTTAGTAAATTATCTTATCATTTATTATTTAATGAATTAACTAAAGGTACAAAAAATAAATAATTGTTAGGATTTGTCCAATTTGTCCAACATAAGGTTCTTCAACTGGTCGAGCTCCAATTCAAGTTAATAAAATAACAGTAGTTAATATAATTCAAAATAAAATTTTGATTAATAGAATAGAATTGTAATCCTTGAATTTTTTTTATATTATAAAAAAGTATAATTACTATTAAGACGATTACAAATATCATTCTGGTTGAATGTGAATAGGAGTAACTAAAGGGTTAGCTGGAATGAAATTATCTGGATATCCTAATAATAACGGATTCATTAAAGTTAGTAAAACTAAAAAAATAATTAGGATAATAAGTCCAGTGATATCTTTAAAAGTGAAATAAGGATGGAATGGAATTTTATCAATATTTGAATTTAATCCTATATAATTATTTGATCCTGTTTGATAAAGAAATAAAAGATGAATTATTGTTATTGCTAAAACAATTATAGAGGGGTTTTGAATAACAAAGAAAGAAATAAAGGACAAACACAAAAATTTATTTTAATTTTATTGAAGTTTAGCTGACCATGCAACGCTGTTTCGAGCATTGCCAAGTACTCTTCATCAGTGGTCTTTGGAAATAATCGAATTTTATTTAATTAGTTTATAGTCCGTATATAATTTGTTCGGACTGCAAGTGCCAGGCTTAGAACTCGTGCCTGTCAAATTAAAAGCGATGACTAATCGTGTTTATCCACAAGAAGGCTGCACAAACTTTCAATGCTCAAGTTCCAGGTTTTATTAAGTTCCAACTAATTAAATAAAATTCGATTATTTCGAAAGACCACTGATGAAGAGTACTTGGCAATACTCGAAACAGCGTTGTATAGTCAGCCAAACTTCAATAAAATTAAAATAAATTTTTGTGTTTGTCCTTTATTTCTTTCTTTGTTATTCAAAACCCCTCTAAAAATTTAATAAAGCTTCTTTGTCCCTATACAAAGTAAGTCTAGCTTAACAGCAACACTAATACTTTATTTTTTATTTATTCAATAAAAAAAAATATGATCTATCGAATATAGTAAATTTGTGAAACCAATTTAAAGCTGTTGGATAAAGGATGAATTTGGCAGGAAACGAGTTGGCAGGATACTCGAATTAGCTGTATGATCAGCCAAAAAAAATAATATAAAATGAATATTTTTTGTTGTAGTGTTCACTACTGTTCGAAAAATCTCTTTATAAAGGATGAATAAAGTTTAATCACAAATAACTTATATATACCTAAATGTCCAACAACCCTTTTGAAAATTTAAACACAACTTTTTGTTAGCCAAAATCCATCTCACTAACACATTGAATCATATTTTATTAAAAAAATTTAAATTTTATGATATACTTTCACAACACTTATGCATTTGTTTATTTTAAAATATTTTTTAATCATAGGAAAGAACTGCACCACTTTCTTACTTCAATGTTTGTGTTCTTTAATTTATATTATCCGTGTGAAGGACTATAAATTGTTTTCATTTCCAGAACGTCGTTATATCCCGGAGCTATTCGTCGAATTTGACGAGTAAGTGCGGTTCAAAATTCCCAAAAGGAACTTCACAGACAGATCCTGTTCGAATGTTCAAAAATCAAACGATTTTCAAAATTTTAAAATTTTATTGAGCTTTTATTTTGTATGGCGTTATCTACATATATGTTGTCTGTACTTAATCCATTCCAAGCTGTATATATGAGTTCTAAATAGATTTTACCATCCTTACGACTTAATGGTTTTTTCATCTGCGGTTAACTTTAATTACTATTTAATAGCACACGCATTCATATCTAGTTTATTTCTAACTTCTTAAAACAATGAGTTTTCAATATATTATGTATGAAGATTTTTTTGCTTACTAGATAGCTTTATTATAGAGCATATACATCAATAAAAATACTTGAAACTGAAGATGAAGTGACAATTGAGTAATTTGCCGTCATTATTGAGTCATTATTTTGGCTTAATAATGATTAAGTTTTGGTTATTGTAGCCTGTAAGGACCTATAAAGCAGATAACATAAAACGAGAGGGGAGGGCATTATTGGGAAGTGAGGAAGTGATGGATTGGGTGATTAGTGTGATTTAAATTAAAGTCAACTAGGATCAAGACGGAGAAACCTTGCCACCTGTCTGTTGTGTTTCTAAAATTCGATTGGATTCATGTTTGTGTGTGCGTTTAGGCAGAAAAACAGATGGGTGACATCATGAATGGTAGAGTTGCAGTTAGGGAATACATTGAGAATTGGTGTATTTACGCGTGACAATTAATTGTTCAGTACATGGCTGTATCCTGATCTTGCTGCACGGGTAACAAGTCATTCTTCGTGGGAGATATAAGACAAGGGCCTATTTCGAACATTGTTGCAATGCAACCGTGGTCTTAAATAGCATATTTCATCTATGGGAATAACTGTTAGTCCACGTTTATATTCGACATCACTTGTGTTAGCCGCATTCGATATAAACATGATATGAAAAAAAATTATTACGAATTCATCTTGGAGATATGACTCTACTAAACATGATGGCAATTATTAATTGTAATAAATTGATTTTACATATGGGAACCAAGTAATTCTGATATATAAATTTTCAAAATTTGTAATTTTAATTATTAAGTTTATGAATTACTTATTATAAATTATGATTAACTACTTCCTTTAAAAAAGTATTCATAGCTATGGTTGTAACAAAAGTACGTAGGAGTAAATGGTATTTCGTATTAAATAACTTTTTGGTTTATCAGTTTGGCACCAGGTTTTCATCACAGTAGGCACGGTGCAAATTAATTTGTTTAGTGATTATTTTAAAGCTACAGTTACGCTTACAGTAATGTTCAGTAGAAAGTATCTAAATATGCTTCAAAGTTGAGGTACGAAAAGCGTTTACCTCTGACATTACAATGGATCATTATTCGAGCTTAAGTGAGCTTTGGTGCATATAGTAGACATTCCAACCTAACATCTATGAAAAATAACAACTAACTATGAAGTTTATTTAAATAAATGATCACTTAACACCATTTCATTTTGTACACTTTTTCTAAGCAAATACAATTTTATTTTTAAATAATATAAATATTTATTTTTATTTGCAGAATAGGTTGCAATTATCAGTTTGATCAATATGTTTTATTTATTTAAATAAATTTTATTTTTCATTTTCAAAACGTTGTTATACAAAAATTTTCATAGAAACTTTTACACAGTATTATATTGTTTTTATTTTTTAAATTTATTTTTAATTATGAATAAATTAATTTAATTTTTTTTAAAAATATTTAAAACATAATTTTATTTAGGTTTGAATAATGTAAGTTAAAACGGTAAATTTACTTGAAACAACATTTTTAAACAATTAATAGAATTTTTTAAATAATTTGTATATTTTTAAATATATGTATATAGTTTTATAAGAATATATAAATAATTTTTATTTAGTACTATTCTATAAATTCTTGCCATAAAATCCTAAAAGCCTTATTCGCGTTGACACCGGACTTTGCGTATGTTCCATAATTTCCATCTGATCATGACAGTTTCCAGTATTTTTTCGACATATTTAATTGAATTATTTTATTTTTTAATACATTTATTTAAAAATTATTCTTATTCACATTTTTTGTTCGAAAAAATATTAATTTTTTATAATGTTGCAATATTGGGGAGTAGCGAAAAATATAATTAACAATAAAAAAGAAAAAAATAAATATTTTTATAACAATTTATTAACTTATTTATTATTAATATTTATATAAATGTTTATAATTTTGTTTATTTACATATGTATTTTAATATAGCTTATTACCAAGATATTCGTTTAGTTTCCTACATATTATAATTATTTGATTGTGTGTTTTGTGTGCAAATGTTAATGGGCTTTGGTATGGTGTGTTTATATTTTATGATTGGTATAAGATAGAATCAATATAATGATAAACCCTCATAATTAGAAACGCAAAATATGGATATAAAATAAACTATTTGGTTTAGATGATACTTTGCTCCCTTCTTTGATTTTGAAAATTTCTAGATTTAGAAATAATATCTGAATGCCCTAATTAGTTCAAGTGTATGTTAATATCCAAAAATCCGCGTTCTAACATAAAGAAATATAGAGATTATAAACGTTGAAATTTAAAGTTGACACCAAATCTCATCAATTTTTTTTCGAAATGAAACAATTTTGTAATTAAAAATAACAGATTCACATCTTCACAGCTTATGAATACCACATAGATATGTGAAATAATATACATTACGTTAGGTTAGGTTATATCGGCGATCCAAAGGGGATTTACTTAGTCCTATAGGCCCAAGGTTAAAACTATCTAGAACCTTTGGCAAAACTTTTGATGTTATTCAAAGGGAGGTCCTGAAGTTCGCCAACATCCTTAAAAAAGAAACCCTCTAAAGTGTTAATACGGCTCTGTGCATGTGCCAGACAGAAGCAATCGTAGATTCTTCCCACTTTTTATTAAAAAGTTCAGCACAGGAAGATATCAGCAATATGCTCAGATTGTGTAGGTGTTCCGAGTGGTTTGCTGAAGCACCTCATCTGGTTAGTTCGACGGATTTGCAATTGTCGAAAATATGCCTATGACCATGAACCCAGATTAGAGAGATATTGAACTACGTCGACATCTCATTTAGAGATGTGTAGCAGTCAAAGACTGTCCTAGATATAAATTGAACTGAACTCAAAGACTTTAAAGTAGCTTGACTACCCGATAGTATATATATATTCCATTCAAAATATATATAAATGTTGTAAACAAAGTTGTAATTATCAATTGCAAATGACGTAAATAACTCTCTTTGAATGGTATGCTAAAACAATTCATGAATTGTATATGTATAACTGAAATATGTATACCTATATTACTGCATGATTTTGACTTTTAGGGTACGTTCGTTTGACAAGGAATTTTGGTGAAAAGAATCTTACTTCTCAAGGTTGAAAAATGTCTTTTCTTTCGCTCATTCCCATTTCTAGTATATCCCAGACTTGTTGCAAGAGAACAAGTATCTGCCCGAACATATAACAGCGTTGCGAGCGATATGGACAATGCGGGGCTTAATTAGATTGCACCCTTTTTTTAAATTACAGTATTTGTTGTCATTTAATTTAGGCAACTGATGTGTTCCTTTTATTGTTAGTATTGTTGCTTTTAGTCTATACTCTATATATTTTTGCTACCGCTAGTGTTGCTTTAATGAATGAAATCTTAACTACATGCGTTAAGTTATTTTGAACTGCTAAGTACACTTTGGTAATGAAATCACTTTTCTTTTGTAATATAATTGTTTATAATGTTATTATTGTATAATACACTAAAAATATTCTATATGTTACAAATTTTTTTATTTGTTTAAGAAAAATTTGTGGACAATTTTTTAACTTAGTGTACAACAGAGAACTGTAACGAGTCATAATTTTAACACTCAGAATATACTCATAAAAAAACAAATACACTACTTATATGTATTCACATTCGCCACAGATGTGATTCATAAGTATATTCGTTAACAAATGCCGGTGCTAATGAATCAGCTTCACAAGCATAACATACGTACACATATCTAAGTAGAGTCGCATGAATGGTAAATGATTCATGAATTATAGCATATACTCATGTGAGTATGAATATACTCATCGAAAAAGAGTGACTCGATCACTTGTAGCATTCGTAAAAATTGTGTGGAGTGTGATGTTTGCTAAGCAAAACATTTGAGTGTTGGGTTTTATGCTTTTGGTGACCAGAGTATAAATCATTATAAGTACTATCAGCTGTATGTAAGAATCAGGTGGAGTCGAATATACGAAAAGGGGAGTCAGAATGCATAGTCAATAAAGCACAGTCAATGAATCAAATGTTGAGTACTCATTGCAGTTCTCTAGTCTACAATATCTTCTACATAGAAATTAGTTAAATACTTGCGTTCATTAATGCATCCAAATGGTTGTAAAACGCTTAATGCTGTCCCTAAAATTTGGGAGTTCTGCTCTCCCTAAAATTAGGAAGTTCTGCTCTCCCCAATGCAGAATTTATTCCACTTTCTCCACCTACCTACATATTTTATTCAACTGATCAAATAGCAACTTCTCTCTCAAATAATTATTTTTAATTCGTTTCAACTTTTGGCAAATTTTTTATTTTATTTGCACTTATAGTTTTTTTTTTAATTTCTAATTTATTTACTTTAGTAATAAGAAATGAGAAAAACTTTATGCGGTTTTTTTTGACGAATTTTTAAGAAATGCACAGAAAAGAGTTGGGTTTATGTATGAATTTGTGCAAAAATAATGTTAGTGATCAAAAGAAAAACAAAAAGCAACAAATTTTAATAACAAAATACAATAAGCCACAAAATAAAATAATATATTAAACATATACAACATAGAAAATTTTAAAATATAATTAAATGCAGCAATAAATGTTTTAACAGTTCATATACCCATAGGTATAAGGGGGAAGAGAAAAAACGAATTCCCTACTAAAAAAGAAAAAAAAACATTATACTGAAATAATTAATAAAGTTTACTAAAGCTGTCCGAGAGTATTATTATTCCATAGGTCCTCTTTTTATTATGAAAGATTCATTCGGATATAGTATTGTCCACGTATGTCATATTATTGAATATAATAACATGGTATACTATTAATGCCATGATTAAAAATAATTACAAAAAATTTTTACTTTAAGTCATTATCTTCATAAAAGTTTCTAAAAAAGGTTCAATTTGCTAGCATTTCTATTCAAAAAAAGTCAAAATTTAATAAGAGGTGATACAGTATTTGCAGATATTACTACTTCCAGAACTACTATTCCAATTTATTTGAAAGCATAACACTATCAACACATTCATCTCTATTTCTTATGCTCATAGTCTAGTTATATTACTCAAATACTGTAACGATATCAATACTGGAGTACCAGTGGCAAACACAATAAACCAATAGCACTCACAATGCCATATATTCTATATATACCGTAAAAGACTGACAGCGGTCATATTGAAAGGTATATAGGTTGGGATGGCAAGTTCGTTATTTGATTGTAAGTAATCAGTTTAATGTGTGTACTCTTTATTAGTTCATTTTATATCCAACTCGCTAAAAGATGTAGTTACCGAAACTATAATATATAATATAATATTTTTAGCAAATTCCATTCTCTTATATAGATTTCCCCATAGATAGGCAAATCGTGCTTATTCGTAACCGATATATTTGAAATATATATTACAATAATTAAACTGTATCAGAGAAAAAAAGGTATAAACTTAGTTTATTAACACTTAGCTTGTAAAATTACAGCCGATTAGGGAACTATGCTAGAAGATTGAATCTCCCTTATTTATACCTGTCACTGTTGTGGAGAGGATGATGAAAATGCGTCACAACTGCTTCGTTATTACCCAGCGCATACGCGGCACTATTTTAGTATTTTAAGGACCTGCTTTTTGAGAATCTTAACCAGTCAATGTGGTTTTTAAACCTTTGAGTTTTTTTTTATACCATAACACAATTGGCCAATAATCGGTATAACCTAACCCGACCTATGAATATTGTTCTCATGGTGCTAAGCTGTGATGATTGGCCGGTGATGCTAGTCAATGTTAGTTTATTCATTCGCTTGAAAGTATTCTTATTCACAAGATAAAGGTATTGCTAGGAACGACGCAATAAATACTATATATATTTTAATCACTGCTTTCAATTTGAATGATAAATTTTGTTCACATCGGCTAAATAAAGAAAATAATTCTATTTGCAATAATAAAATAAATATTAACACATAAAAGAATAACTTTATTAATTTTATATGAATTCCTCTATATTTTTATTTTGTTCGTTAATATATATATGATTCATTAAGTATATAACAAAAACTAAAAAAAAATTAAATTTTTTTTATAAATTATTTTCGTTAAATAATATCACTGCAATATTTTTAAATATAATTTATATCTAATTAAAACTTAAATATAATTTTAAAAGTGACAAGTACTCGCATTTAAAATTAATTTCATTTGTAGTAAATTTAAATCACAAAACAATAGGAATAAATAAATTCAATTACATATATTGTTTATATTAAAACTATAACAACGTTTAATTTATGTACTTTTAAAGATAAACAACCTTAAGTTCAAAAAATAACAAAATAAAAAATATTCGATTTTATAATAGAAATTTTAAATAACAATTAATATTTAAATATTTAAATTTTATTAAAAAAAATTCAAAAAAATTAAATAATTAATTTAAAGCTGCACCCAAGCTCCTATCAGGCTGAAAACAAATAAAAATCATCTAATTTAATGTTTTATATTATTAAAAAGCAAATATATATTATATAAATATTAAGAAAGGAATATGATTAAGAAAAGTAGAACAAATACAATTAAAACAAGAAACAAATCAAATTACTTGAGAACAAAAAAATAAATAGTGTGCAAACATAACATAACACATAACTATATATAAAAAAATTAAATACTTAGGCCGCGTACGAGTTCGAGTAAATTGAGGTAAAGTAAATTGAAATTTCCTAGGGATTTTTTGCACAGCACTTATGTAAATATTTATTTATTTATTTATTGCACTTATTTATTATTTTTGGTTAAAAGTTTTCAAATTTATTTATTTATTTATTTATTAAACATCATAAAATTTTCGGAATGGTAACATCTAATTTACCTAATTTTTATCCAATTTACCCTAATCGAAATTCTGGTAAACACCAACATTCGCTGCTATACCGACATAATTTACTATTTCCCTAAATTTACTCGAACTCGCACATGGCCTAATTTTTAAAAGTAAAGTGCGTTCAGAAGAAACATTTAAAAACATTGCAGAGAACTGTTTCTTAACCTAAAACGTACTGTGAACCCGAAAAAGCTTCAATGTGCTTTACAAGGACCCGTAAAAATGTATTCCTACAAAATAATTTTGTTAAATTTGAAAATACAACATTCACGGATCATTACACTGGCGGTTAAGCAATCTTGTTTTATACTATTGTGATTTGGTTCAACTCTAGCGACATACGATATTTAACTTTGTGAGGTAAAAACAAAATTCGCGTATATATTTTATTCATATCCAATTTTGGTTAGTGCAAATAACGATACAAGTTTAATTTTTATTAATAAGATTTAAAAAATTACTGGTGTTGTCAAAATTTATTGGTTTTGTACGTTGCTATCATTAGACGTGTTTCATTTGTAGCACATATGTATATGCGCTCAATTTGTGTATGGGAGATACCGAACATGGTAGACAAACTTGTAAGAAGAGGCGTGGCTTCAACAATGATAGACCCACAACCATGCTGTGGTCTAGGCAAAGGAAGTCTATCCATTCTTATGAACGGCGCAGAGGAAAAAGAAAGATAACTCTATTGTGAAAGGCTACCAAGACTATCACAATCTAAAATGCTTTTAGGTACTTACTACCTAAAACATTTCAAAAATTGTATAAAACAATCAAAAAATTACCTAAGAATTATTGCGGGATTATTGACTGGTTACTGTAGATTGAACAATCACCTATCGAAGCTAGGACTTCAATCCAACTCAAACTGCCGATACTATAGAGAAGAGAGAGAAACTGCATACCATATGCTTGAGGAGTGCCCGGCACTGATGCACAAGCGGAAGAAACCCCTAGAAGGGTATTTCATGGATCATAAGGATTCAAAACTAGAAAAGATAAGCTCTATACTGTCTTTGAGAAACACTCTAATCCGACTAAGGGTCACAATAGATTTTTTAGGTCGCAGTGCACTATCCCTTCTTTTGCTAAGTTTTTAAAACCGTTAAATCATTGTTAATAAAAAAAAGGAACAACTTATACGTGTCAATGTATGAAGAAAGGAGACGACAAAATATTATATTTATCGTCAGTTAAGTCTATTTAACACCACAAATGTACAACTGTACAGACTATTGTGTTGCATCAAAATATGAATTTTGAATAGTCCATTTTCTGTAACTCACAAATATTTATATTTTAATGTAGTTCAATTAAATATCAGCAATTTAAAAACAACGGTTTTCCTAAATTTGGAAATATTAAACTTCACAATATGAATTTATCATCAATATATGTATATAAATACAGTCTATGTAGAACCGATAAGACTGGTCTCATAAAAATAAATAGCATAGTGACATTTATGAGTGAATGAGTGGAAAGTGAATGATGTAGCCTTTATCTACTTACTGTGAAATTTGAAGTTAATACTCTTCACGCTTCGTTGTGACTTCACATTTTATATATAAGTTAGTCGAAAAAATAACATGAAAAAGAGCACGAATATTAAAAGCAAATGTGACACAGAAATATACTAAAAAAAAATACATATCCTGTGTTTTTCAATAATTTTAGCCGATTTCATAACAATGGCATGAGGACTTTGCAAACGTCATCGAGTATCACGAACAGAAACGACTTATTACGAACAAAACATTGAAAAAGTCTATAAAATTTTTTCGAAGAGATCGCTGCGTCTCTGTTAGAATGAGATATTGCTGTACTGAAAAAGACAGTCTATGGTATTTTGACTAAAAATTGTGCAAACGGGCGAAAGGTTTCAGTCATTCAAAAGGCTTTGTCACATACACCACAGGTAACTCCGTCTGACAAGTATAATCAATCGATGTTTGGAAAAATTCATTAAATATTTTTAGCGTTGCGTTAACGTGAAAGGAAACTTTTTTAAATAAATAGGAATAAAAAGTCAAAATAATAAACGCTTTGATATTACTTGAGACTAGTCTAATTTGATCTGGGATAAAATTTGTTTATTGATAAATCACAGTGACAATCCGTTCTTTTTCGATTGTTTATGAAATCTTACTTATAAAGTATTTCTATACCATATAGGTTTGTATTAGGTTTCGTTAAGCTGTAGGCATCAAAATTCTACAAACCACAATAAAAGTCCCTTGGTATGTCCGTTATGTGACTTCTAAAGAGTTACGACTTGTACCATTTATTGAATACGTCAAGAAAAAGACTGTGAAACTATTTGCTATAATATATTAACATAACATAGCAATTCAATATTAGACTCACTAAATACCTAAAGAACCTACCTAAAAGAAAAAGATATACCCATTTACAATGCTCTATAATATGAAGCTAGACAAAAATTGATAGTACAAAGTAATACTTTAGGAATATACAAGCGACCTTAATCGTAAATATAGTGAATGGCACTATCTTAATAAATAGACTTACATATAAGTTTAATTACTTTATAGAATTTATGATAAAAATATATAAAAAAAATTGAGAACAATTCGTACATGTAGACTACATTTTTCGATTAACGGATTATCAACAAACAATTTAGTCACATTTAGGGCAAATAGCTTTCAAAAGATCATTTCATCAAAAAAATAAATCACTGTTTTTGATTTGAAGAACTCATAGGTTTAATTTTCATACTTTTATAAAAAAAAAACGTGGCTATAGAAAATAGTATGTGACTTCAACAAGGCGGTACCACAAACTATACTATACATTCCATTTTGCCTTTGTTGTCCGGACGTGTAATTTCTAGTTTTAATGATGTATATTGGACATCAGGATAATGTGATCTGTCAATACTGATCAATACTTTTTTTGTGCATTTACGCAAAGACTTGTAGAGATTCCGGGGAGATGTTTGAAAACGAACATCTCTCCACACTATTGTCAACCAAAAAGTGTTTGTAAAATTATCTTAAACTGATCTAGTATTGTAAGACGTTCCGTAAAGGATATTTGAATGTATTCAATGATAAGGTCCAAGTTTTCAATTGGATGATATGTTGTTTCAATAAGATACTTTTACAAGTCATACAATGGAATATTTGAATTTGATTTTATACATCGTAACTAATGCAAAAGTCTAAAAAATATATTGAAATAAAAATCTCACCGAAATCTCAATCAGAAATGTGTTTTACGTTTACTTTTGGAACCACAAATGGATAACCGTTGGAAACGCAGTTTTATTATCTTCAAAGTTAATCGATATTTTAGCTTCAATGTATTTATAAACTATATTAAATAATAATGGTAGTCCTTTTAAAATCAAATAAACAACATGCATTTCTAGCATACAAGAAGGGGCAAGAGAACCACATACCCTTATTAGTTATTTCTATTATAATATATTTATTTAGAAATGGTTAGTGATATTAGTGATTAGTAATGTATTAATATGAAGGTGTATTAAACAACCTAATAGAAAATTAGTATAACTTTTATTTATTTTAGTTTTTTCTTTATTATATAAAATTGTTAGTAACGATACTAAGATCAACTAATGGTTGATACGTTTCTTTTAAAATATTTGACTTTTAATTAATTATTTATAATAAAACAAATACATTGAATATTTTTTTTTTACAAATTTGCATATCATCAACAATAAAAAGAATCGTAAATATAAGTATAATTTTTTATTAAAAGAAATATATAAATATTTTTAATATTTTTTAAGTCCGCAACGAAAATTTTATGTATTCGTGTTAGTTTATTTTAGTAATAATAGTAAAGAAAAAATACACAGAAAAAATATGAAAAAAAATTAAATTTAGTTGGACTAGTGTTTAATTTTATTTAATTAATTGGAGCATGCAACTTATAAGCTAATAGTTATATGGAATTTTTAATATTTAATATAATTTCATAACATATATTAATAGAATACAACTAAAATACTATATTTCAATAAGTTCTGAGATTGCTCATAAAATTCAAATATACAAAATTATATACAAATAATTTAAAATACTCGCCAAACAATTTTTTAATATATAAACAAATAAAATAATAACAAATTAAAACCACAGAGCCGACTGAAAAGAATTAGAAACAATATTACATGAACCTATTTATTAATAAATTAAATATGCAACTAATTAACATAATTAATACTCCTCACTTTGGTATTCAGATAATGGCGTTTTTAAGTAAAATTGATTCACAAAACACATTTAATATTGTATACGTTTGAGTTTTGCGTTACGTTAAGTTACATAAAATTTTTTGTGGTTCTTTTTACTAAATATATGTATTGGTTTTTTAAATAAATAAACAATTTAATCTCGATTTTTGTAGCTAGCAAATAAACTGCGATCATCTGCGACAAAACGTATACTTACACGATTGATGGAGCTGCGTCGTTGACCACTTGATGCAATAAAACCTGCACCAACATTGCCACTGCCAGAACCACTACCGCCTCCACCATTATTACGCATAAAATCATCATCATCGACACATATATCGGAATCAGAGTCGGAACGACGTATACCCACACCATCCTGTGAACATGCATAATACATAGAATTATATCATATGCGCAAAGTCCCCGAAAATAGATTTATAAAGCACCAGTCAGCAGTATGAGTACATTGTTATTGGAATTATGTAAAAGTAAATACATGCGGTTGTAAATAAATAGATTAGTTAAAAGCTATTAAGTTGTTATGATGTACTTAAAACATACATTATATAAATTTTAATACATATATATATATATATATTGGCTTGTTTGAAAAGTCAGTTACACCCCTTTATAACACACTTCAATCTATGTTAATTCGAATCGATTTACGTGGAGGCGTATGTATAAGCAATAAAGCACATTCAATATGTGAATTAAGGGCTGAGCTTCTGAACCGTGTTAGGTCTATGTATCAATACGATCAGTGGTAAATAAAACGTGATAAAAACTCTTTTTAGCTCTGTTACTCTTACTGCAATGATAGTTTAATTTTCGAAATATTCTGAAAATTAGTATTCTTCGAATTTTCCATTAATTAAAGAGATTATGTTCAAATTTGGTTACTCGAATTTCTTTCGAGCAAGTCATTTTTTGAAATTTGTAAATAAATAAAATTAAATGAAACCAAATCTGGTTAATACGACGGATCAATCATCGATATAATCCATATTGAACTCTAACCTTTTGCTGAATAGAGCTCTAAGTAAAAAAGTCTCATTAAATACTAGTAACGTGTATATTGTGGAAATAAAATAGTTAAGGATATTTAACGGGTCACCATGGACTGCGTTATCAGCTTAACAAAATGGGTCTGTTCGAAGAGATAAATTGTCGACTCTGTTTAGAAGCAGACGAAACTTCCAGTCACATTCTCTGTGACTGCCCGCAAGAGCGGTACCGTGTGTGTTAGTTTTTTATATTATTGGTGAAAATAAAATAATATTTAGTGATTTGGATGTTTCGGTAAACCGGATAATCCGTGGACGTAATTGGTCGGATGATCTCGAACAAACTATGCTTTAATCAACAACATCTCTTCTACAAATTCAACCACCAATTTCTGGAGTTTTTGAAATATGTTTAAATTTGTTCTGTACGTTTACAGCAGAGAAAAATTTAGAGTGCAAAATTAATATTATTAATAAAAACTAATAGTTAAATATAGCATAAAAAATGTGTGTTGAAATAAAAACTACTCCTAAAATATGATATTAAACCGATCTTCTAAAGTTTATAGTTATTAAATTTATATAAATCATGATAATAAAAAACCCTAATAGCTTTCATTAAACCTGTAAAACCTCTTGGCTTAGTCAATTGCGTCAAATTGGGTAAGCTTCAAAAATCAACTTTATAATATGGTTTCTCAAATAGTTTACAATAGAATATTGAAATGTGAAACATTTGAAAGGTAATTATGTTTGCACCTGTGTTAGCTGCTCTGTTGTTGTTAATAAACGCGCCACAGGGTTGCAACAAACTGGTAAAGTCTCTAATAGTGTTGGTCGTGAATGTGTCAGCAATGGTTTCATATATCTGCAAAATGTTGAGCATTTGGTAAATTTAAACAACATCAGACATTTATTTAACACTCACTTTGTATCGAAGTTCCCCCAAATTCTGGCAAGAATTGCTTTCTCATTGCTGCGTCTACAATTACCCGCACTTGAAGCACCAGGTGAAACTCCAACACCAATGGTATTATCTGCCCCACCGCCACCACCTTCTAAGTCTCCGGTATCCACATCCTGTAAGTAGCCATCGGACTAAATTATTTAAAAAATATAACAAATCAAAAAAAAAAAAATTTAGCAAATATATTTTAATTGATATTATAAGTTTAATATTAAGTGTAAAAGATAAATATAATTAAATTATTTTATGTGGTTTTAAACTAAATATAAAATTCGTAACAAACTTTTAATTAAAATAAAAAAACATTAAAGTGTAGATATTCATTTTGACTAGTACGTATAAACAATTTTTCTTAAACAAAATATACGAAATTATACTGAGTTTATAATTCAAATATGTGCGTTGTACATTATTTAGGATCGATACAAAATGAGACAGATGGAGAGATGTTTATAGAAAATTCATAATTAAAATATACAAATGACAATAGTACGGAATTCTCAGAGTATTACTATTTAGAGCCAATACAAAATGAGACAAATGAAGAGAGAAGAGATGATTATGTAAAATTCATAAATTAAAACGTACAAATGATAATGGTAGAGAGTTCTCAGATTAAACCTTGCTACTATAAATTCATAGTACCAAATCATGATTAGACTACAATCGCTTGTTACTTTAACTGACGACCCTCACTACAGTCCAATGTATAAAATACAGGTCAACTGATTTTAAGATAATTATTTAGTTTTTAATTGTACAATATATGTACATAAAAAACGGGCTATTTTTTTAGGAGATATATTTTACAATAAATTGACACTCAAACACCTGACAAATCATAACGCAAAGACATATACTATGTTGAATCAAGAATCACACATAATTGGTTTATATATATTTGGAATAGGTGTCCGATAAAAACGATTACAAAGTGTAGCACCATAAGATCATAAGGTTCATTTTGGTTTGAGAAACTTTGTTAGGCAAAAAAAACAACGCACACAGAAGTGTGTCTATATCCACATAAAACATGGACATAAAAGCGATTCATTAGCTATCGATGAATATTGAAGAACACAATGTGTGGTGGTGTTTACAGACTGGAAGCAATATTGGACTGCACTTTAACATAAATAGCGCTTAAATTTAAATCAAATTTTATTATTATTAGTTTTTACTTACGATCTTATATATGGTTCTGTATTGACTTCTAAAAATAAATCCATGTTTATCGAGCTGTAGCTTGGATTCTTACATTATAATGATTTAACACCGATTAAACATTCATTATGAAGGTATTTAAAGTCTATAATGTAGTATATGCAGCCAAATCAACAATAATTAATAGACTACAAAATGAAACATGACTTAGGAAATACGATTGAACCATTTTTAAAATATTAGGGATTTTTTCGCTTAAGATTTTTCTTAAAGATTTCAACTTTGAAGCATCATAAACAAAAAATCACCTTCTGTATTTATGACACTTTTTTTAGGAAACACTTTGTATAAAAGAATATAAGTAAATTAATCAAACATTAAAGATCACTTAGGCCTATTGGCTCATTGTGTTACCGTATAATAAAGAAATTCAGGGTTTAAAACCACTTAGAACATTTGGCGAAGGTTAGTATGATGTTTAGGATCTCTTTAGTTTCATTTTAAAAAAATAATTCAAGTTTAGGTGTTATGCTTGGAACGTCATTGAATGCGTGTTAAAAAAAGAAAATTCACTGGAGAGCGTGAAAAAAGAAATCCGACAAAATGAGTAGATTCCAAGAACGGCCGGATCTACATCCCGGAGGCATTCTTCAGTTTTGACGGTCGAGTACCGTTCAACACTTTCAAAAGAGA
Organism: Teleopsis dalmanni; assembly: GCF_002237135.1. Lineage (NCBI taxonomy): Eukaryota > Metazoa > Arthropoda > Insecta > Diptera > Diopsidae > Teleopsis > Teleopsis dalmanni. The sequence continues at coordinate 48,035,279 of NC_051848.1, forward strand.
TTAGACAAGCAGATCTTAAAATCTTAAAATTTTGGTTTTATTAAACAAAATAATTGCTGCAGAAAATGTAAACAAAAAGAAAAAACATTTGTATGGAGTTATTTCTCAGGAATAAACGTATGTTGGGTTATATTTAAGTCTAACAAATTTAAAATGTTATTTCAAAATAAATATTCTATAAAAATATTTTAATTATATGTGTATTGAAATGCCTTTTAAACATATTGTAAACCATCAGACAAACTCAATGATAGAAATGAAATCAAATAGTAATGCTCTGCGCAGATGCAACCACATTTAGTAACTGAATGTGGTTTGCATGTAAAAACATACAACGATATTGGGACAGCCACAAAGTGTGAGTTAATTGAACTTTGTGGAACTGTAAATTGTAAATCTGGAAATTTCCAGATATGAATTTTCTTTACATACCGCTCGAAAAGTTGATTAAGTGAAGTACATAAAATACTGCGATTAAGCTTATCAATAATCAATAAGTTAGTAATATATTAATAAATAAAACACAGGGACAAATTGACTAATGGAGCGAAAGCACTACACCATAGCAGATCTTTTGTACAAAAAAAAGCAAATCCCTAATCGAAGAGTAAACGCTTTGCTTGCTAAATGGATACGTGAACTTCTTTTGTCGTTCACACGTAGTTCTTAAGGGGACTACGTATAAACAAATAATAATTTTTGTTGTGTATCATCTGGAATATATATATGAGCATAACAACTGAATCAGCAACAAAAAAATAAATAAATGTGAAAACATAAAGTGCTTAGTAGAAGATTTAACACATATAAAAACATACCGCGGTTGCTGTATTTTCCATTGAATTGTAAACCTTTTTGTGGTGTTTTTTTTTGTATGATAAATTATTTGAAAATTGCATTAAAAATGGAAAAAATTTTGACAAATATATTATTAATTTATAAAAACATTTGAATTAGCTTTATATTACATGTAAGGTGCTACAAAAAATTCTAAAGCGAATATACAAAAACATTCAGCAATTTTAAGAAATTATAAACCTTTCAATCTAATTACACAAAATTAAAAAAATTAACCGAATACGAGTATATATGCTTGTATATATTGATTAATATATTTAGGTTTTAAGACTACATAAGCTGATTCTGTATAAATGTTCTTTACTTTTATTTAACTATGTAAATATCATTAAATTAAAACACACTAATACGTTCAATTGTATACACACTATAAACATACTAAATACATTTAACAAATTATACATGTTAGACACTTTCCTTTGAACACATTTTATACATTAAAAAAAAAATTGCACATTAAAAATATATGTACATATACTACAATACATATACTTAGGGTGTGTGAAAATCTGCGCCCAAACTTTAAATCAACTCTAAATATTATCTTCTGTTCTTTAAAAATTACGAAATTTTAATAATTGGAAATGATCAATTTTAACAGAATTAGATGAAGTTTACCGAAACTCTATGTCATCGCACAATGACGTAGCAAGAATTGGATATGGGAACTATTATGCATCTGACGCCACTAGCAGAAAGGCGTCAAATGATACTCAAGACGAGTAATGTGACAAAAAGTAGATGTGGACGCCAGTTATGCTAAGATGCTTACATTTAAGGAGTTGGTTTACGGTTTAGGAAAAAAAAAAGGTTTTAGGCAAATTCATAACAATTGACGAAACGTAACTTCAAGACGTTTTAATAGACAATAGTCTTCTGATGGAGCTTCAAGCAAAAAACCTGAAAAGGATGTCATTGTTGTGAGAGGGGAGATTATTTGGAAGTAAGAGTGGATTAGAGAATAAGTGAAATTTAATGGAAATGGGATTAAGACGAAGAAACGTAGTCACTTATATGAGGCGTAGCCAAAGCTCGATTGGACTCAGGTTTCTGTATGCGTTGGGACAGGAAAACAGATGGATGACACATAGGGGGTAGAGTTGTGGTACACATTGGAAATTGACACATTTATGTGTGACAAGTAACTGTTAAGCGCAATACTCTACTATAGCAACTAGAACAGTTTTTACTGCACGGAGAATGCGTTGTTCTTCCTGAGAATTGTTTGACGGAGCTTATTGCGAACTTTGTTCCAATACAACCGAGGTCTAGAAAAGGATACTACATCTGTGTGGAAGACTGTTAGTTCTAGTTTATATTCGACCTCACTCTTGTTAGCTATGTTATTACCATTGCAATAGGTATCCTGTTATGGTCAACGAAGAGAGGGTTCGACAGAGGGAAGGGTGCATCTTAAACATGATGCCATTTGGGATATCCATCTTTGTGCACGCAAAATTTCACTCAGAGAGCAAAAATTCTTGCCACTTTAATATTGGCAACCGTGCTAAATCGAAATTTGAAAGACTTTAAAACATATCACTGTTAAGAGGGACTTAAAGAATTAAAGTATTGTTGGAAATATTCCTTTTTATGTTGGGCGCAAAACTTTCAAAACAAATTTTGTATAATACAATAAAAATATAGAACATTTAAACATACATGTGTATTCTAAAATTATTTTCAAAACATTTATAATAAATAAACTTAATTAATTAAAAGGCGACTGTTAATACTCACGCTGCGAACTTGATAGTTATTTAATTGTTCAGTCTCTTCATCTACACCCACTCTGAAAATTATGAATATTATAAATGTATTTATGTTGTTGTTATTTTTAAACTTACGGTATTTTAAGCCAGTTGAGCAAAAAGTTAGCAGCACCGCCCTGTATTACTACAGTAAATATAACAATTAAAGATGTTGCAGTAAGCATTGTTTGTCTTGCTTCGGATACAGTATTTCTTATAGCTAATGCAAATGACATGGCTCCACGTAAACCTTAAAATAGTTACAAATTTTGCTTATTAAATATAAAAAATTAAATATTTTTAAATAATTTTATATAGGTAGATAGGTTGGAGTGGCGGCCTTGTATCCAAGAAAGCCTACTTGTCCTCAAATAATTAAATGTTAAAAATTAAATACTTTTAAATTATTTTTTATAAAGAGATTTTTTCGAATAGTAGTGAAATACAACAACAAAAATTTTATTTTTTTTTTATATTATTTAATTAATTTTTTTTTTTTTTTTTTTTTTTTTGTATAGTATAACTATCTATTAAGATTGCAGATTGAATAATCACCTATCGAAGTTAGAAATTCAATCCAACTCAGATTGCAGATACTGCAGGGAAGAGAGAGAAACGGCATACCATGTGCTTGGGGAGTGCCTGGCAATGATGCATAAGCGAAAGAAACACCTAGGAGGGTATTTCATGGATCATAAGGATTCAAGACTGGGGAAGATAGGATCCATACTGTCTTTCATTAAAGAAATCGGACTTGGAGAAATACTCTAACCCAACAAAGGGGCACAATAGATCTTTTAGGTCGCAGTGCACGATTATTATTATTACTCAATAATAATAATAATCTATTAAGATTATTAAGATTAAAATTAGTGTGATGACATGATTGTCATCACACTAATGAGTTTAAAAACTCTCACATTCAGTAAAATTAATAAACGAAATTATAAATTTATTAATTATAATATCTCAAAGAATTTAGTTTTTATATGTTTTCTTAAAATGATATAAATTTTTGACGATCGATGTGAAAATGTTATAGGAAAATACGTTTTTAAATTAATTTTTGAAAACAAAAGCATGGATTTTTTCTAATTGGAAAATAAAATTGATAATTTAAAATAGGTACATATATAGGTCATTTGTAGAAAAGCAAATTACTTACTAATTATTCAGTAACTAATTAATTAATTAGGTTGAACCCATTGAACATAAAAGGACTAACTCTTCTAGCAAGAAATAACAAATACTTCACTAAATTAAAATAAAAATATTAACTAGTTCTTAATAGAAAATTATTATTTTTAAACAATTTCAAAAAAAAAAAAAAAAAAACTCACCAGCAAAGAAAAGCATATGTTGAAAATTAGATGAGATTATTGGTTTTCGATTTAAATTCAAAAGCCAGGATAAAGGATAAATATTCACTGCTCTTCCAAAAGCGGCACAAATCTTTAATTAAAAATACAATGAATCAAGATTTTAACATTTAGTTATTTGTAAACTTTTACTTACAAAGCCCGTAATTATAAACACAGCATCAAAATGATGTTTGGGAAAGGTAAACATCGAAACGCCAATATATGAAAAAATGAAATTTTCAGCTAAAAAGTTCAGTAATTCGAAAATTTCTTTTGTTCGAGTACGAGAATTTTCTGATAAATTATTGTAAGTGTAGTGCGCCTGACATATGCCACAAAACAGCACAGCTACAACACCAGTAAGTTCAGATGCCTCCGCAATAAGGAACGTGCTATACGACATAAGCACAAATAATGCTGACTCCAATAAAGGAAAATCTCGCACGCGAGTAAACTTAGTCAAGTGTGATATGAGTTAAGAAATAAACTATATATTGAAATCTATTAAATATACTTATTTGTATTTCTAAATATTACATATAAATGTATAATTATATTGTTAACTGCAATATTAAATATTTGAGAGATTACCATAAAAGTAATACGTATTGAAAAACATTATTAAATACATAATGCAATTACCCGATTATATTACCAAATTAACATAACACAAACAATAGTGTCGAATAGTTATTTCAGTATAACAGACTTAGAAGAATTTTTCTGATATTTACACTTACAGAAATAATGCTATAAATCACATCTATTTTGTTCAAACCAAAAATTTTGTCTTGAGAGTAAAGAAATTTCAGTTCCCTACTTAACCGATTTCTTATCACAATCCCAACATGATTTTTTTTTAAATATTAAAAAACTCATACGTTGTGTATACATAAACATTACATATATACATAAACCAAACTATAAACCAATCCAATATTAAATTTAATATCAATAAATAAATATTATTACTATTAAATAATATCTTAATATTACTGTATTTACACTTTCTTTGATGTCGCCCACATACAAACTTGCGTTCTTTTCCTTTATGTATTCACAATAATCATAATAATAATAATCATAATAATAATAATCATAATAATAATAATCATAATAATAATAATCATAATAATAATAATCATAATAATTATAATCATAATAATAATAATCATAATAATATAATCAAAATAATAATAATCATAATAATAATAATCATAATAATAATAATCATAATAATAATAATCATAATAATAATAATCATAATAATAATAATCATAATAATAATAATCATAATAATAATAAACGTTATTAATAATAATGGCAGTATAAGTTAAAATAATAATAATCTTTCATAGTGTTCATAGTATTAATAATTATTGTTTGGTTTGAAAAGGATATCAATGCCGTAAAACAACCCATTGTGGCACCAATTAATAGTGAAAACATGAAAATACAGAAGAAGTCACTCAGAGACTTGAAGAACGCGTTAATTTCAAATTCACCCGTACTTGAATAATGTTCTCCGTAGTTTTGAATTGCACTAAAATATTAAAATATACATATGCATATATATAAATATATATATTATTATTAAGGTTTAGTTATTACATAATAAATATTTACCCGCTCAATACAATAGCTACAGCATCGTTAAGTACAGATTCACCAAATACTAAGGCATATAAATTAACATCCACGTGCAAATCGTGGAATATTGCCAGTATTGTCAATGGATCTGTTGGTGATATCAACGCTCCAAAATACAGCGTGTCCAGAAATGTGTAACTGCTACTTAAATATTTTGGCATCAGTTTCACACAACCGTACATAATAGCACCGATAAGGAACGCTGATAGCGTCGTTCCCAAAATAGCAAATGTTAGTATAGCACCTAAATTACGAAAGAAATATTTCTGAGAAAACATATATATAATGTTAATTAAATAAATGAGTTCTTCTTATTTAATATATTAAACTTATACCTTTTTTAAACTGTAACCAGCATGAAATATAATTGGTGGTAATATAATATTGAAAAATATTTCCGGATCAAAAGTTGCCTTCAAGTCAATTTCATTTTCATCGACATCATGAACTTGGCCACGAAATACATAAGCGTATGTTTTATTTTCAATAGGCTCCTTATCGGTGGTATTTTGTGCTAATTTTCCGGGAAACTATTAAAAAAACAGTATTAAATGATTTGAAAAATATAAAAAAATATTATATAAATTTACGTTGAGCCAAAGCGTATCTGGTGGTATAGTTTGGTTGAACTTTGGATCACCTTGTGGATCAACCACCAAATGTATAAGTGTTGTTGATGTGTCTGCATATCTTATAACAGCACCAACTATCAGACCTACAATGTAAAAAGTTTCTTAGTTTTTAATCAAATTTTAATTAAATATTTTTTTAGAATCTTTCGTTAATCGCATGAAGTTCATAAATGTATTGATCTTTTTCAGAAAAAGTGTGTAGAGTAATGCAAAGATATGTTGTACAAATATGGAAATGTGACATGTTCCATTGGAACTTTATGTAGATATTACAACTTATCATTCTCTTGACATATATCAAAAATATTTAAATATTTAAGCGGCATTACAAACTGCGAATGTCTTATGTTCATAACTGAGAGACTGGCCGTTAAGGATCTATTTTATATTTGTAATAGAAAAAGAATAGTATATAGAAGCATGGCACAACAAATAAAAATATTAAGATACATAAAATTGGCTACATATGAACTAATGTAAAGATAAAGATCTGGTTTTGGTTCCAAAATTATAATAATTCCAAAATAAGTTTACAAAAAATTATTGAACACTTCTTCCATTTTGAGTAACCCACGCGTAGACTGAAGAAATGTTTTCCTGGATAAAAGCAATATGAACCAAAAAGGGACTTAACTTTAACGAAAAAGAATTGAGATGAAAGTTTGTAGAAATATGATGAACATTAACTCTGCATTGAATTTTATGATTTAATCAAACGGAATAAACGGGGTATGGAAGACATAAGAAGCGGATAAAAGTAATGAGTTGAAAAGATATACCCCTTTGACTTTTTAACTGGGTGTTACAACAGAACAACAAAGTTTCAATTTTAGGATTAACAGTAACAACGTATGTAGTTGTGTTTTTTCGAATTATTCAAATTTTTTGGGAAGAGTTCCGTTTTTCCGTTAGCAAATTTCTGATTCTATTTTTGGAGACGATGGGAGGGGCCTTACAATAATTAACTTTAAATTCTTTTTAGAAGTTTTAAAACATTATATTTCTAGTTATTTAAATAGCTAGTAGTTAGTCAAAGTTGAATACACAATTTGTTAGTTTTATTATGTACTGCTACCATATAGACTTTAACCTACCTCTTTATCCCGTTCCTTTTGGGTTCCAAGTTAAAGCATCATATTTTATAAAGCTTGCTTTATAAAATTCCTGGATAATGGAAACATAATGTGGAGTATAACTGGTTACTGTTATTGCTGGTTATGGGTTTAAGTTAAACAGTCAATGAAAAGTTTCGAGGAGTTTATCAAAAATTTTACAAACACTGATCTCTTTTCAATTATTTTTTTAGTTTGCTGCAATCCATTACATATTTGAAAACATCTATATAACTTATATATCTAAGAACTCCACTTACTTCTATCATCGGTGAAGCAAATTGAATGGAATACCGATACAAACAAGAGTATTGATTGAATTTCTTTTTATTTAAATTTTTTTTTGTAATTTTTAATCAACTTATTATGAGAATAAATTGAATAAATAGTATCCTATTTTTAATTTTAATTTTCTAGAATTATGCAAATCAATAATAATGAAGTTCAAATTTTATTATGAAAGTATAAGCATTGGAGAGAACAGAGGGAATTTTTTGTCATCCACGAAGGCTACTGCTAACTTTGTATCCCACTGAATATTCACGGATTAAATTAAAAAAAAATCAAAATTGAGTCAATACGTAATATTTAAATATATATTTCATACATTTATTATGGAGATTTAAATATACATTATAAAATTTTTAAAATTCAAATTAAGAACAAGAACAGAATATTTCTTTTGTCATTTAAATCCCTCAACTTCCTAATAACAATAACTACAACGACTATTAAAAGCAAGTTCAGGTATCAACTATAAGAAAAAACATTAACCCAGAAAAGGCATTATATATTATTATATATAAACATTTAATATATATTATTATATATATTATATATACACATTTATTATATACAAATATATATATATATTTGTATATATAGTATGTATATGTATATATAGTATATATTGAGAACTTTAAAAAGACTACCATCAGATTATTAAATTCTAAAGTAAAATAGAATTATAATCATTCATTCATTAAATAAAACAAATAATTTTTATTATTTCATTTAAGCTAATTTGTTTATTAGCAAGCATTATTTTAATGCCTATATACATATTGTATAAAATTAGCTCAAATAAAAAGAGAAATCTAATAAACCAGGCTCTCGTTAACATTTTTCAAATCATTTATACGTATAAAAATTTTTATTTTAAAAAATACAATATAATAAAAAAAAATTTTAATAATAAAATAAAAATTAATCAAATAAACTAAAAATTAAGCAAGTAATTATTAGCACTCCAAAATGCAAGTTAAAATTTTCCATACAATCAAATCTGTCAAATTCTGCATTATTCTGCAGAACTTGAGGGCGAAAAGTAATGATCCATAATCTGTATTTTGCAGCATTGATGTTTCAGTGGTTGAATCCAGAATCGATTTTGTGAATATTTAAATACATACAAAATACAGTTTTCGTATTTTATATAACCAAGTTTAAGCATCATTAATTTAAACTCCCCAGTGAGCTATATTATAAATGGGTATACATACGACCATGTTTAAAGTCAATAACCCAATCCCATATAGTGCCAAATGTTGATGCCGATGTAATATGAACATTATCCACTTCGACTTTAATTTCTATTGACATTTCTTCCATTCTGTAAAAAATATAAAAATCGTTCACTTTAATCATGTAGAGCAGCGTTGGATACGGGTGTCTATCAAAAGGACCAAACAACAACATCAACAACATCAACAATTAACTCAAAATATATTTGTACATTCCAATTTTGCAAAATTGGTGTATCAAAGCAAATGAAACTAAGTCACCAAAAACAAATTTTACGATAAGAAGAGATATAATACATGTTTACCAGTAAAAATTCTCGGTATCTATTTCTATATACTCGTATCTTATATGGTGCTATATTACAAACATATACAAATCCACATAGTATATTGACATAGTATATACTAGTGAGTTCTACAGTGTCTAGTCACATCTGACCAACAAGCTGTTTTCATCGTATATTTTAAATAAATGAATCAAAATATTTTAGAGAATGTAATTGAGTATGGACCACTAGTTCTCAAATCAAAAGGTTTAGTACTCTGCTATAGTTTTCTTGACTCATTTATAATAAGCATATTTGTGTTTCCTGAGATTTTTTCGTCAATTTTTTTAGTTCAGGTAATATAGTAGGTACATTGAGTGTACCGTATAGATCGTTGTTTCTTATGTATTAAAGAGGGTACAGTAGTAGATTAGACAACATTTTTTTTTGAAAACACTGTAAGATTTCTAAACGTATTTTTTTGCTGAACCCTTAAGGTACCGCTCTTTATAGTACATTCAATTTATTTTCAATATTTTGTTATATTGTCGCTTACGTAGCCGCAGGAGGAAAACGCGGTAGAGGACGTCCGCATCTTCGGTGGAAGAAGGACCAAGTGAATAACGATTTGGGGGCACACGGTACTACCAACTAACAACAGCAAACAACTTATCAGGCTGACTGACGGAGGCTAATCGGCGTAGCCAAGGACAACTCACGTCTGTAATGGCCAAGTAAATAAGTTTATTATCAATTGTATAGAAACGAATTTTCAACTATAAGTCGTTTAAGGCTTTGCAGTTTACTTTCTAAGGCGCCTTTTCATACCTTAGTGTGCTCCTTTCATTCAAATTTAGAGTGCAGGTTCGTCATTCCAAGATATTTGCTTGCCATATACAACACTAATCGATAGACATGATATTCTCTAAGAAATGACGACTGTTGTCGCTGTACAGTTTACTAATCTATTAAAAGCACTTAGGAATTGTAGTGTGTTTTCACTTCAGTAATTTACTAAGAATTGCAGTGTCATCTGCATTTGTGATTATAATTGCAATCCTACGGGACGGTGTTTTAAAAGTGTTCAGTAAACAGGTTATGTTAGATATATTCATTATTCACAATCGAATTAAGGCAATGAATGTATATAAAACTCTTTCCGTGTGTTTGCTTTTGCAGTATATAGTAAAATAAATTGATTTTTACTACTTAAACAAATATCTAACATTCATCGACTAACAGTTTGTCTTATATGATTTCTGTATATGACTATTGTTGTGTTACTAAAATCAATTTTAATTAACATATATTTTTAATATACAAACGGCTAAATGTATTTAATTATAGTCCATGAGACAGCACCAAATTGATGAGTTTTGAGATAACGTTCATTAGCAAGTAGCCACTAATTGAGAATTGATGGGTTGTTTTTTTTTTTAAATTTCTCTTTTATGGCGACTCAGCCATTTTTATGCTATAATACTAAAACCACTTATCTTTTATTTGCTTGTTTTTTTTTTTTTGTTTTTAAGATGACAAATATTTCTTATCATTTTTGTTATTAAATTATAAAGCGAAAACATTAGCAAATTTTAAAAATTTGCAGTCACAATCGTAAACATGAAAACACTAAAATTTAAATCAAAATGATAAAGAACAGTTGTTTACACAAATAATGGAACCACTGCTTACTGGAACCATGCTTATAAGAACATGAATCACTAGTGTGATCGATTTGGACCTAATAGACACATTAACCAATAGCCTCGATACGATGATTTATTAATATATAAAAAATGCAATTGGTTTGCTTATTCGAAACTTTAAAAGCCAACTTTTCCAACCATAATTAATTGTAAATTATTATTTTATTTAAGTTCTTATTTTCATAAAATCAATATTCATTTCGTATTTAAATGCCGGCAGTTAACAACTTATGGTATTGCATTGGAAACGAAGTGAAGAAGAATTATTGGTCCGCATCGCATTAATAAGACAACGACTATACTTTTTCATATATTACGATAAGATTGAACACTGATTTACTTTTTTGATTTTTAAATGGTGGTCAGTTAATTTGGGCTTCAAATCTGCAATCCGTTTTCTCCCAGAAATCCGGGTCACGGACAATAACCAACTTGAAAAGTTTTTATTTTAAAAGATATACGAATTTCATATCTACAGTAAACTTGTTTTGAAAAATATATAAACATTTTCCCTCTAATTTCCCAATTTTTGACGCTTGTGTAATTAATTGCATGAAGGTAGGCGAAAAAAAAACAAAATTAATTATTGAATTTTTATTAATTGTTTTAAATTTTATTCTTAAAAATTTTTAATGTCTGAATATACTTATACCCCACCAATAATTTCGCCAATTGTTTGAAAATGTTCGAACATCGTATGTTGTTCGAGCATTTGTTTGAACGTATTTCTGTAAAACAAACTGAATATTAAAGAAAATATAGATCAAAACATGACGACATTAGGCGCATCTGCGAGGTACCGGATATAATTAAATAGAATAGAATGGAAAATCATCGCCTGGTTAAGATTGCAATGGTAGAGAAACCAATAGTCGCGGGATAACCCGATCGACCGACGAAGAGATGGCGTGAATGCTGGACGTCTGGCTCTACAGAAACATAATAATTTGATATGTAATAATATTACATTTATAATTGTACATAAACATATACAATTCAATTGTTGTAACAAAACAGGACTTAATCTTATAATAAAGAAGAAGAAGAACAAAACAATTTTACATTTTTAAATATTCAAATTGTTTGATTCAAATCTTTGAACTCGATCTATCTAAACATATGAAGCACCAAAATTGACTACATTTTTGTTAGGTTAGGTTAGTTTATGCCGGCGATTTAAAGAATCCACTTACGCCTATTGGCCTATTGTATTATCATATAATGAAAGCTTAGAGATTTAAAAATCACTTTGAACCTTTGGCAAAGCTTAAAATGGTTTCTAGTGGAAAGTCTTGAAGTTGGTCAAGATTCTCAAAAAAAAAAAGTCCCTAAAATAGTTTAACGGTGTTTCGCATGCGCTGGACAATCCCAAACAGATATGAGGTACTTTCATCGTTCTCTCCACAATAGCGATAGAAATTATTAAAAGGCAGATTCAATCTTTTAGCATGATGTTCTAATCAACTGTGTCCCATGGTCAAACCTTCCATAAGATTGATATCTCTACGGGGTATATCAATGAGAGTACTGGGTTTCTTCTTAACAGAACATGTTTAACTTGATGTTAAACATATATATACGCATACAGATGCCTATATATCGTCAAGTCTTCCTATATTTTATTAAAAAGTTCAAAACAGCAAGAATTTAACAAAAATTAGCCTGATATCAACAATATACCCGAGTGATTTGAGTGATAGCTGTAACACCTTGTATAACTACCTTGTCTGCTTGGCAATCGCCGAAAATATCTCTATGACCGGGAATTCAAAGTAGAAAAACATTAAACTATGTCGACACCTCGTTCAGAGATTTGTAGCACTCAAAAATCGTACTGGATGTAAACTGGCAGATTGACTATGTAATAATATATATAAGTATATATTCTGATTAACTAATAATTAGATTTATTTAATCCTTCAGAGAAAACTCCTCTGCCTACGGACTACCTATTTAGAGCCCTTTTCTAATGAGGGACCACCCGACAGCCATACGTCTCTAGATGGGAACTCGAAAAGTGCCAAACTTTCACAATTTTGATTGCTAATATGAATATCATTTTACCGGTTTGTAAAATTGTACTTGCTTTTGTATAGCCACCTATATTATTTTGCACTTGTTTTGTATGTACTTTGTTGACATTTTTGCATATATGAACATATTGAAATTGAACAAACAGTTGTGTTAGAAAAAAATAATATTTTTATAATATAATTAGAAATGGGTTACGTGTATTTGAAAAAACAACGTTAAAATGTATTTCTAAAATGTATTCGAGAGTAAACAATTTTTAGAATATATATTTATGTATACATAAATATTTGATTTGTGTTTCATCATGTGAGTCCTATTAATAAAAGTTACATCAATTTCATTTTTGTAGATATGTTATATATTTACATTTCATATAGTTTATATATAAAATGGTTGTTATTTTAAAAAAAATATTTTTATTTACAATAATGCTGCAATTTTATAATTCATAACAATAAAATAATGAAATGTATATTAACCACAAAATTGAAACCATGTAGATAACAAAGTGCATTAAACCTATCAGCTGGATGTGCATTAAATCATTTAACACATCCAGATGAAGGGTCTGTGCTGAACTCAGCTTAATTTATACAGAACAACAACACCACAGGAAAAGAAACAGACCAGACTAAAAATGAATACTCGTAATATTTGAGTCATTTTTAAAAAATATACGAAAACATTGTTCCAATATGCTGAGGTGGCACAAATGCTATTTTAATTTTTTAAAATAATATTGTTAAATGAATGCATATAAACGTGAAAAAATTCTAAAATTAACACGTCCTAATACAAAAATATGTTCTAATGTGGGGCCAAATTGTCGAATGGAAGTTCCAAATCGAAATTTTCATTGATGTATCGGACGAAATCGATGCATCAACTTAGTTTAACTTAAAAAATTAAAGATATATAAGAGATTTTAAAATGTATTTACTTTGGGAGGTGATTACTATAAAAATACGATGGTCACTATTTAAGGCCTTGGCTACACTGATTGTTGTCAGGTGACGTTTCCATACAAAAGTTTAACATTATTAAACTTAATCTACTTTTGACTTCTTGTCAAAAGAGCGTCATTTGTGTTATTTACAATGATTTGTAAATTGAGTGTTCGCGATAAAATGGAATTAGAGCGAAAAAATTTTTATTACAGCTTCGACGTGGATTATCAAGACAAGGCATCGATCAACTTACTGCCACATTTGGCGATGAACCTTCATTCTTTATCACTGTAAAACGCTGGTACAACGATTTTAATCGTGACCGCATTTCACTCACTGACGAAATTCGAAAAGGTCGTTGTTGTGCTAGAAAACATTGATGCTGTACAAAAACTGATACTCATAATGCAATATAGTCCTGCAATATAGTGTGAGATTAAATGATCAAAGCATTAGTTTAATCAGCATATATAAAATATTGCACAATCATTTTGACGTAAAAAAGTTTTTCGTTCTCGATGGATCCCCCATCATTGATCATTTGACAAAATCTCAAAAAGATGCTCGTGTCGATTGGTACACACAGCACATAAATGCTTAAGAAGTCTAATGTCAGTGCTTTAAAAGACGTATATACTCGTATGTGTATGAGCCGGAACGTAAACAGCAGTTGACTGTATGTGTGCCAAATCCAACAAAAGTTTTTTGTGCTCGCACCACTTCGAAAGAAATAGTCGCATGTTTTTTCACGAAAACTAGTCATGTGGCAACTACGAGTATACCATTATAGGAACATTAAACGGTCCATTCCAAATGATACGAGAATACAACCATTTGTTTACCGAAGCTCAACCATTCAGTGAAATACGTAAAACAAACAAACGCCGTGGGATCACTCTCTACCTTCATCGACTATCTGAACATACATTGTAATTTGATTATCATGTTAATCATGATTATATTAAATTATATTACGATTCAATTCTATATTCAGCTTTCAAAACTCTTATAAAATCTTCTTGATTTGAACTTGTTTTGAATAACTTGAAATGACAGCTAAAATTACAATCAACTCTCGTGCGAAACCGTGGAAAATATAGATTTGTCGATTTCTGAATTACACAAATAATTGTCTGCTTTCGATGTGATTCATAATCAAGTCGAAAAAGCCCAGCAAAATTTAAATTGGTTAAAAAGTACAAAAAAAATATTTCTATAAACGAAAATAATTAAAATTCGATATTTTGTTCTTGTTTTTGTTTTTGTTTTTTCCTTCAACAATATAATTTTATTTTTTTTATTTTTAAATATTTATATATTATTATGGAAGAAGCCATTCAAAACGTTTGTTTGAGTCTCTATTTAAAATGCAACTGGGTAGTTGCGGTTTCAATGCAAATTTTTATGTTTTTTGTATGAATGTACTAAATCGGCTCCCCTCTCATAATTATTTCTTAGAAACCATTATATTATATTAAGCTATAAGTCGACTTTCTTGCTTCAAAGAAATATTTATTTATTTAAGGTAGAGTTGAAGATAAATGTAATATATCTATAAGATCTATATACACATATATGCACATACAAAATTATCTAGTACTAATTAAATAAATAAAAGCCATATAAAATTTAAATCGTTTATATTTAGAAATAAATTGTCATCATGTTGTAGAACATGAATTTTTTTTACTTTTTAAACATTTTGTTAGGCTAAATAAAATTAAATTGAGTACAGTTGATTCTATATTTTCGATTAAATATTTAGTAAAATAAAAATTACGGTTATTAAAAAAAATAGAAGACCGTGACTTCAGATATTTATTTACGCGCAGTCACTAATTTAATTTAATTTAAGAGCTTGTTTCGATATAAAATAATAAAACAATCAACCAAATATGAATAAATAAACACTAATAAAAAAAAAGCAAAACAAAGCTAAATTAGAAATTCTTTTTATCAAAAAGTTATTTTTAAATTATTTAAGTATATTATTTGTTACTAAGGTAATATTCTACCCCTTACCGCTACAAAGATACACATATTAATATACAGATACACTCGTAAATCTATTTATAAAAGCATACAAATGCAATAGCAGTAATGAAATTGATGTGCAAACCTATTCAAATCTATCGAGTATATTGCGTTTTTATGAAAATTGTTATGCACTCAAAAATGCTTGCATTTCATTGCCAATGATTATGTTAAAATAACGAGAAAATGATGAAACTACAGAACTAACAGAACAACTCAACAATATACCATAAATCTGAATTGAGCAAGTAAAGCAAGAAACACAGCTCTGGCCTTCAGAAGAAATAGGTTTATAGGAAAACACATTTTTGATAGTTTATCAGATTGTTCATTGGTAAGACGAAAGACCTATTAAATAATCTAAATTCGACGAGATAGTTAGAGTCTATCTTTTTCTATTTTAAGATTTTTTGTGAGGAATGTGGTGTAGCTAAATCACTAATTGTGGTCAGTGGGACGGTATTTACGGACCGTCACTGCAACCAACTAATCAACCAAACTAAAAAGCAAAAGTTGAAAGTCGTATTTCGACTTTGTAAAATTAATTTTAGTATTTATTTAATAAATATTTAATAAACGCAAGGAACTGTAAAGCAGATAGCACGAAAGGAATAACTAGACAAATACATTCGTGATCAAGACGAAGAGACCTAATCACTTCTATGAAGCGGATCCAAAGATCGATTGGACTAAGGTTTGTGTGCGCGTTCGAGCAATAGGTGATGCACTTAATTTTGGTTAAGTGAAAAATGTAAATTTCATCAGAGATATTTTTATATATGTTATGTTCATCGCTTATATTTAGAGGCATTCACTAAGAAAACACAACATAACAATGGTCATAGAAATCTGGTGTTGATATATTATTACCGTTTTAATTGTCTCATTTATACTTCAATGCATGTTGAAGGAGTTTCTCGTACGTAATATTTACGTCATTCTTGACCTTTCCTTATATAGCTGATTACGTTCTAATTAACTCAACCTCTCACTACTTCATATAGGTTAAAATATTTCGTCGAAGACAAACATTTTATTGATTAATGTATTTTTTACGATAAGAAATGAGTGCAATGCAGATTCAATAAAATAGTTAGGATATTAATTGTAATTAATATTAATTACAATTATATATTACAAATATAACTAAAACGTCAGAAGCCCAGAATTAAGACGTGCAGATTATATTTCCAGATCTATGCTTAATAATTGTTAACTTAGGTGATTAAAAGCTTTATTTTTCCCTGAATTGGGAAAATTTAATTAAACCTGAAAACACATTGAATATGTAAATCCATTTGGTCTAAGTTATTTATTAATAAATTTTTTTAACATAACGTCAGGCTATAAAAACAAATGTGTTTAGCTGCGTTCGGGAGCCATTGCTGTAATTATTGCAGACATATGTATAGTCAGTGAATAATGTTGTTAGTAATAGGTAACTGCATTGTACCATATTGTTGATGAATTAGAGAATTTTTTTCCGCACCCAGTCCTAAACGTTTGGGATTACTGTGAACAAAACATTCGAGATTCGATAAAAAATGTAATGCATTCATTACTTCCTTACATAACAATATAAATTAATTATAATTATTTATTAATTATTTGTTATTTTGTATACACTGTAAGTTTAATATTCAATGGAAATGATTATATTTGCATATCAAATGTAATATATAATGCTTTACAGTTTCACTGACTGACTCACCATAAATCACAGCCAAGCCAGTCTCATGAAGCCAGGAGACGCGATGATGTTTAAACAACCAAATGGTTAACACCGTTAACGTAAGCAAAAACGTATACACCAGCAAATTAAGGCTATCAATTCTGTGTGTTAATGTGGCTTTGGCATCAAGCGCTATATCTGTAGCAGTGGCTTCACATTGTCTGCTACCAATGCATATCAATAGTACGGCACAGTACAGCAAAGTACTGTAATTGTTTTTATTTTTACTATAAAGTTTGTTTTTCAGCAAACATTTCCTGTTAGACGTATTTCCAAAGGTATTATTTTTTGATTGCCCTGACCTTTGATGCATATTTATCACTGTTAAGTTAGCAACGACATCATCTGTAGGCTTAACGCTGTTTGATATGACACTTAACCTGTTAATTGTACTGTATTCCTTGCTGCCATTCAGTCTGTGCGTTAACTGTTCCTTTACCATTTTCTACCATTAATAGTTAGTAAATATTTGATATCCTCTTTAATTTTAACTTTTAGCTTTAATCGATTTATAATTTTTTCTTTGTAAGATTATGACGTATCAGCAGTGGGTTGTGCAAGAGCCAATATTTTCTTTTATACGCACTTTGAGGATGTAGAACGTTTGGGTTTCCCTTGTCAAAATCCTTCGTTTTAGTAGTCTCTTTCACAATTCAATATTATTTCTAAGTTTTTAATAAATATAAATTTGTATTAATCATTTCAAATATTAGTTATGGTAATTTGAACAGTTGTGTGTTATAAAAATTCTTATTATATCTAAGAATTTCTTAATTTTATATCTTGCAGTTCTCATTTAAAACTATTTTTAACACAAACCGACCGCAACCATACGCTCACTCGTACTTTATAATACTCACTTCCAAAGAAATTGAAAACAAACAAGAAGTAATAACAAAAACAATGAGCGAGATATACATAAAAGCTAAAAATTTCGTTGAATTATTACCATATTGCCAATTTCAAAAAATAAAAAAATTTATTTCACAGAAAATGACACAAAAATCAATTTATACATTGAACATTTAATATTGAAATATTGAATAACAAATATACATTTTGCAATTTGTATACAGATAGCATTTAATTTACACTCTTAATTCACTTAAAATTTTCATTTGTGTCATATTGTTTTATTATTGGTGAAGGAAAACTTTATAATGACAGCAGTGTGAAAATTGGTACACAATCTGTTAAACTTGCATTACGTGGTTACTCTCACCATGAATCAAGCTATGTCAATCAAACAATTATATTTTTAATTTGTGAGATATGTCATTAAGGACAATAGTTTTTAAAAAATTTTTAAAATAAAATACACTACATTTACGCGAGTTTTAAAATCTCTTTTAAAATTGATTTTAATACAAGTTTTTAGAGCATTTACGCACAAAAATTAAAAGTACTTTTAAGGTAGCTGTCAATCGATCAGCTGTTATACAACGTTTACGTTGTGAGATTAAAACTAGATTAAAGCAATAATCTAGATTTTTTTGTTTACTCACAGATTTCCTATACAAAATTTAATCTCCTATTAGTCGAGATTAATTTCTCTTTAGTAATGGTGATTATTTTTCTGTGCAACTCTGCAAATAGTTAATATCTTAGATTTTTTTACGATATAAGAAGAATTGGAAAAGAAATGTCAAAATCTATTCAAAACAAATAATGAAAATTGAGTAAATTGAGTAAATGAGTAAATTTTTAATAAATTTGTTTAATAAGAATTAGTTTTGCGCATAATTATAACTAAAATTTGTTAAATTATTGTTACAAAACTAATTATTAAATTTATATTTCAACTGTTTTGTGCAAAATTGTAATTAAATGCTTTATTTATAGAAATTTATCAAACACACGAATTAAAACGCAACAAGAGAAACGCCATTGGGATCTTCCAGATACTACTGCGTTTACCTGCAGGGATTACCTAATGATATTTGTCTTTTAGCTAATGCATAAAAGAAAGTTTCATCATATGTTATTCAAAAGGCTTTTCAAACCTGAAAATAACGGGCAGTGAAATGATGACGACAACATTCCGTTACATCGAATAATATTTTTATAATATTATATTATTATCGTATGTACTTAACACATGCATACAGTGGGCTATTAAAAATTCCATATCTCTTACAAAAATTTTAATACTTAAAGATTTAAAACTTAAAGCAATACCAATGAATCTTAATTGTAATAAAAAGCAAGCTGAAATAACAAGTAATAATCATAAATTATGTTATTACACATAAAAATAGGAATACATATTATTTTCTAATAAACTTTGTGTTAATGTAGTTTTATTTAATTTAAAAATTTTGGATGCACTAAATAAATTGAGCTCTATTATTGCAATAACATCAATTATTGCAACATCCTCGAATTCTACTAGTTGCAATCTTCAAAGTTGTAATGTATATTAACTTCATATATTTTATCGCAATGCACAATTTTTGCTCTTTCTTATATTTAAATAGACAAAGTTTAGTATTTATAGCGTTTTCAAAAATTTACAATATACTAAAAACTACTGCATCCTCAAAATTTCATAGGAAAATTAATGTTACTAAGGCCGCGTGCGAGTTCGAGTAAATTGAAATAAAGAAAATTGAAATTTTGTAGGAATTTTTTGCACTGTACTTATGTAAATATTTATTTATTTATTATTTTTAGTTAAAAGTTTTCAAATTTATATTTTTATTAAACATCTTATAAAATTTTCACAATGGTAACACCTAATTCACGTAATTTTTGTCTAATTTACCCTACTCGAAATTCTGATAAATACCAACATTTGTTGCCATACCAACATAATCTACTATTTCCCTCAATTTCCCAACAATTTACTAGAATTCGCTCACAACCTGAGACAATAACTTTTAGCTTAAAGTAGAGTTATCATTTTTGTAATGTGTTCTTTGGTAAAAAATGAACTGAATGAAAATGAATTGTTATGGTAACTCTTTTGTATGGTTGTCAAACTCTGAAACTAGGGCGACGTCAAACGTCAAATAATTCCAATTCCAAGTGATTGAAGATTCCAATAAATATAAATTTTCAGTGTATTGTTTCATATATTAACTTCGTTTACTTTCATTAACCAAAAAGGTTTCTATTTGAGAGAAGATTTCAGTGTGCAGTAAAGTTCTCTATTTTTGAATAAGTTTCTGGGATTGTTAAATATATAATTAGGACGTGAAAAAAAATCATAACATTTTTAAATTTAAGTAAATCGAGGATGTCTAATATATCAGTTGGGACAATTCTTTGGGATGCGCAACGGATGTCTAATCGTGTAAAGGATTTGGATGCGTTAGGAAGTGCCTTATTAGTTGAAGCAGAGGGTAATAATAGACTTGTTGACAATTTGCGTCATTATCAAGGAGATATCGAATCACTAAATCGTATATCAAACAACAAGTCGAACGCAGATATGGTAAATCGAATACATCAACAGAATGCAAACAGTTCTGAAATACTTAAAGAAAATCGTGAACTAAAGGTTTGCATTGAAGATTATGAACGCGCAATGGAATTAATAATGCAAAAATATCGTGAACATACCGCAAATAAAGTATTAGAAAACAAAATTAATTTTAAAGAAGTATATAACGAACGTTTATGGAGTATAATTTATGAGCAAAGAGAAAAAATTAACGAAATGGCTGCTGTTATGCATCGCGCAGCTTATTCAGATGACGAATCTGTTAATAATGATTTACAAATAATGTCTCGATTACGTTTAGAGAACCAAACGTTGCGTGAACTTTTGCAAATTTCAACGCAATATGGAACTGCTAGTAATCCAATACGCTTCAACGAACATTTACTTCAGGAAAAAGGTGTGCAAACAGAATCTGTGGACGGTGGTGATTCCGCGGATGAGTTATCCTTATCGACAGCGTCTGCTGAAAACACAAATAATAATTCTGTTATTCAAGTCAGCATAAACACACCTAACAATATTAATCCTGTTTTAACTGCCAACGTTGCTATACATGCCACAGTTACAGATAACGCCCAGCAACAATTAGCTGATTCAGCAGAGAACAATAATGGACCACCATTTAAAAATAATAGAGTTACTTCAGCTGCACCTGCCCAAATTAATGATAGCATTAGAACAATAACACCAGATACTCCGTCCGATATCTTAGTACCAACTGCAGTTAATACGACGAACGTGCTTTCCACTTGTGCTGATACAGTTAAAACAACAGCTAAAGCGAGCGCAACATGATAGAAAATAAAATTGTTTATTTTGAGGAAAACGGTTATATACTTTATTTCTTTTCTGAATATATCTAATAACAGAATGAGAATTTATTTAAATAAAATAATGCATTTAACGAAAAAGTATCACAAAATGTAAAAATAATATGACTATAATTCACTCACCACTAAAACATGAAAGCTAATGGAATTCGCCGTTATGCAAATTACTTCAATTTGGCATATAAGATAAATATGTATATCTAATCTTTTCACACATAACAAATTATTTAATAGACATATCTTTTTAATTGCATCCGAACATAATTAAGTTAACACAAAATTTACGTATAAAGTTAATTGCAAAAATTTATTTTATTTTTAAGTAGAGGAACAAAATGATGTAGTGTTATATGAATACAAATCAATTTTATTTAATTTCTTTAAATTTATCAAATTAAAATCTAATAAATAATAACAATAATAAAATTTATATTTCTTTAAAAAAAAAATAAATACTGTCACATAAATTAGTTGTAGTCATTTGCATTATATTAATTTAATTTTATTGTTTTCATACAATTTCAATGAATATTTTATTTTCATGGATTTATTTAAGAGAATATGTTAAACTTGAATTGTATTCAGCTAATCTGGATCTGGTAATAGTTGCCACAAACATTTTCTGTAGGGCATTTGTTGCAGGCACGAAAACTTATACCAAAACTAGACATTAATTTATAATATACATACATATATAACCGACTTAATACAATACAATATAAAGTTCTAAAATTTACTTATTATGTTTTTACATTATTTTAGGGTCTAGAACAATAGCAAATAAAAACATTTTTTTATTAATATAATTTAACTGAATTATTCTTAGTTTTCCGTCAAAATTCCGCAATATTAGGTGAAGAAAAATTATATGTAATATATTATAACAACAATAGGATATATAATAACATATAAATAATTGTAATCGAAATTACTCAAAAATTATTTCCCAAGTTTTAGTTTTTAATACATTCATTTCGGTTATTTTATATCGTATTTAAAAAATTTTTATATGTACATTGTGCATGACTATATAAATAAAAATTTAATAAATATGTAAATGCGTTCTTTATTTGCCACCAGTTTAAACCATAATTCTTACTTAAATAAAATGAAATAATAAAATAACAAATATGATTAAAAGTATTGGATGTATTTAGACGTTACTCTGTGTAAATGGTAAAGCGGTAAAATAATAAAGTTTAAATCCTGATTCTTACTTAAATAAAATGAAATAATAAAATAACAAGTAAATATGATTGAAAGCATTGAATGCGTTGGAAATATTTAGACGTCACTCTGTGCAATCAGTAAAGCGATAAAATGACAAACGTCTAAACGCCCCTTTTTAATTATTTTTCGTTGAAGTTGTAAAATTGAACTGCCAAAGCTAAAGATCTTGTTTTTGTTTGTGAATCATTAAATAATTAATAAATAATAAATTTTAAGAGGCTTTTCGCAAAGTAGTGAACTACAACAACAAAAATTCATTTTATATTATCTTAATTAAATGAATTTTTGGCTGACCATACAGTTTTTTCGAGTATTACCAAATACCCATCATCAGTAGTCTTGAATATAATTCTTGTATTTAATTATTCGTAAATAATTTTTTGAGACTGCAAGTACCAGAGATTAAACTCGTGCCCTGCCAAATTTGAAACTCAGAGTCAGCACACCTTAACCAACTGTTTATATAATTAATTAATAATTAATCTGTGATGAGCTGATGTAACTGTAACTCTTGTAGCCAAAAGGCTGGCAGTATTTAATAATGAATTATAAAATGAATTAAAAGGGACAATAGGAGGTAATTAATGAAACTCCTAATTCAATTTTTGGTATTAAACATCTATAAAAGAAAACAAAAAAATAAGAATAAAAAAGAATTTCTGATAAAATAAAAGTTTTCCTCATCGTAATGACGTTGTTACTATGAACGTATGTAGTCCTTGATAATTTTTTCGCGGCACACAACTCATCATCATTGATAAACATTTTAGGTTTTTATTGGTATCGATATGTATCAGTTTTATTTTTTAAATTTTGCGCAACATTTTATGATAATAGAAAAATAGTAGAAATCAACTGATGTTTTACCGAATACTGAACAATTTATATCTGAATCATTAACTTGGTAACATTATAGTTTCACAAAAAGTAACACATATAAAATCTTTTTACTTTATATAATTAACTTAGGTAATTATATTCTAGATAATTAATTAGTTAATTTAAATTTCTAATTTATCTAAATTCAGACCGAGCACATCTGAATACTTCTTTTTACTTGTTTTAACTTTATAAAAATTAAGAGGTAAAGAATATGAATTAAATAACAAAACAAAAGACTTAAAATTGTTCAATAAAATAATTTAATTAATAATTATTAATTTAATTTATAATAATTTTAATATTATAATTAAAATACAAAGGATCAAATATGCAAGATATTAGGAATCTTTAAAAATATATCACAAAGTTAATTTTTCTTTAGTAAAAATGTAGAATGTACTAACCAATTGTTAATCTATATCCATAATAATTGTGTTCGAAAACCGTCCGAAAGAGATTTTCCACATATATCGATTGTAATCATAATTCCTGTAAAAAAGAAAAAAAATTATTTTTTTCTAATCAACGCCTTGAGATTATACGTTTAAAATACCATCGAATAGGTTAAACTTTTTGTACACTAAATGTAAACATTGTTAATTCGGTACTCGGGCACAATAGACCCGACAGTCACAGTGCCACTTCCCTTAACAATAATAATAATTCGGTACTCAAATTTAATGCACAAGTTACCATCGATTTGATTTTTCTATAAAGACTTGATGACTGCAACGGTTCTACTTTATACAAAAATTAGTCAAACGTAGAAGAAATGTTATTTTAAAATTAAATATTAATATTGCAAAAAATAACGGGTTCAAAAATGAAACGTAAAATATGAGTTTTTAACAATTTGTGAAAATATGTAGTATATGTAGAATAAAGTGTTTTAAAATAAATAAAACCCTTATTTTATTTATTTAAAACGTTCAAAGATTGCTATGTTCAAACAGCTTGAATTCGAAATCGAATTCGAACAAATTCTGCTCAAATGTGCTTGAGTTAATCGACTAACTAATCTAGGTGTTTGCAAGAATAAAGGTAATAGTATTTATCTTGAGTACCTCAGGAGTTTATTTGAACATACATATGTGAATAACTTGAGTACTGACTGCGCGTAAGTGAAGTGAAAAGGTTTATTTCATAATTAATGTAAATTAAAATAAGTAATGTAATATTTTATAATAAGTGTTTTCTAGTTAGGAATAAATCGATATCTGTTGCAATTTTAATGCGAACAAAAATAAATATCAAAAATATCCAAGGAATACAAGGGAAAAATTTTAT
Source organism: Teleopsis dalmanni (assembly GCF_002237135.1). Lineage (NCBI taxonomy): Eukaryota > Metazoa > Arthropoda > Insecta > Diptera > Diopsidae > Teleopsis > Teleopsis dalmanni. The sequence continues at coordinate 48,060,559 of NC_051848.1, forward strand.
CATATTAACAAAAATTTTTGAAAATTTTAAATTAATTTTTATTTATTTTAAAAAATAAAATTAAAAAATACACTAACATATATTAAAATTTCTTTTGAGATAAGCCTTGTTATAAGGACAACGTTTAAGGATAATATCTAATTTGATTACTTTAGTAAAATTTATATAGGAATTTTTTTTTAATTAAATGGAATATATATACAAACATTTTTTTATATATTGTAAATTATCACTTTTTTTGTAAAAAATCTTTCGGGCGGCGTTCTAATCATCGCATCGAAAAGGCTCTTCAATAGATTAGTTTTAACTAACCTTTTTATATAATAAACGCATCATATGGGCGTATATTAGTTTGACACTTGAAAATGTTATCAGTTGTGTTTACACTTAAGTGAAATTTAATTTTGTTTCGTTTTGTGTGATCGTATAAAACGTTTGTGTGTAGAAGTATATTAGTACACATCCCATTAGCGCAAATTGTCTTCGATGACATTGTCCGCAATGCATTGGAAAATAATTGTGCAAATAGTGACTCGAACCTGATTTTGCTGAACATACTTTGTTCCATGAGAATTCTACAAAATTAGAATTTGTTACAAAATTACGAGCGACTATTATATGTGCTTTGATTTTGTTTTAAAACGATACAATAAATAAGATTTGTAAGGTTTTATGGTTAATAAATGAAAGATTTTAATGTTAACATATAAATAATAAACGATAATATTTTACCATTATTTTAATTAAGTAAAGAAATTGAAGGAAGAGGCAAAAGAAAAAGGTGAATAAAATATAGGTACGCTAGGAGTGCATTATTTTATTCAAATATGGACGATTTTCTGAACAGTGTACCCGATCAGTCATAAATCACATTTTGCTCACTTGTTCGAAAATGTGTCTAATGAGCACCATACATTTGGATTGATTTGTCGTTATCTATGTCCTCATGTCTTGCATATGTGTTCGAAAACAGATTGATCTGGGACATCCAACTAGGATATTGGAACGTCCACTAGCCAAAAATAATATTACATATGAATCTGTATTAAGCTGAATTTTTATGAAAAAGCACCGAATTTCATTGTGTGGAATGGAATGAAGGGATATAATTATACTCTATTTCTCCTATTTACGGTTTTCAAGCGTAAAACCGCTGCTTGTGTGAATAGGTTCCATAAGTTGTACATATTTTTTTACTTTTCTTTGCTGAAATTGAACACGAAGCTCATCCGTCCATCCTTCCATTTGGCTGGTATATTATAAACTAAATCAAACTATTTAGTTTATTGATATAATGTATAAAGTTTTGGTGAACATGTCCTTTATTTTAAAGTAAACTAAAATTGCTTATTTTATTTTTGTTTTAATTATTTTAATTAACAAGTTTGTTTTGCTTTTGATTTGTCATTAAATCTTTCGTCCTTTAAAACAAGATTTCTCGTTTTAAATTACTTTAATTAATTAAAACTTTGATTAAATTATTGTTCTTAATGACATTCCTGTCCTGACGATGCGTATGTACTAGAAGATCTGGGTTTACCAATATTTGGTCTTAAAACAGATTTTAAAAAATGTGTTTGATGGCTCTGTCTCAAAAATAGGGCTTTCCAAATTCACTTGCAATGTGCCGACAAGCTTCTCTAATTGCTAAGATTTCAGCCTAAAAAACCGTGGGTCATTAGTTAGCCTAATAAAATTGTTTATATTTTCAAATGGCGCGAAGAACCCAGCTCCTGCCCCGCAGCTCGCTTTCGATGCAACCGTGTAGATTGATATCTTAATTTGCTTCGAAATTTTTTCTTTACTATTCATTTCTTGAAGGGAATATTGTCTGAAAATTTCTTTCAAAGTTTAGGCACGGATTAAAAAAATCCAATGTCATCCCATACAGATTGTTTGGAACTGTATCTAGAATTTGACTATGTCCATATCTTCGTTCCGACTAGACGCCTGTTGCTTTCAGTCTAACAGCGCTGTTGCAAACAATATTTTTGAAATGAAGATCGATAGGTAGCACGTGCAGTTGCACGTTTAGGGCGTCCAAAGGGATCCTCCTAAAAGCTCCTGTGACGCCAATGCATGCTATCCTCTAAATTCTGTTAAGTTTATCAATATTATAGCTCTTACTTAGAGCTGGCCACCAAACGACTGTGCCATACGTAAGAATTGGACGTACAATGGCCATGTACATCCAATGTGTAATATCAAGACGAATCTCCCATATACAAGCCTTCTTGATTCGACAATCGACATTGTGTTTCCAGCTTAACTTACTATTCAACAAAATTCTTAGATATTTGGCTTTTTCCGATAGTTTCAACTGTTGCTCGTTTAATGAAGGCAACCTGAAAACCGGTATTTTGGTTTTAGTAGTAAATAGCATCATTTCGGTTCTTCCTCTATTAATGTCTAATCCACAGCCTGAGAGTTTGTAGCTCATTCTCATATGTTCTCGTTAGAACATTTCGTGCGAAGTAATCGCCATATATTTATTTTATTTTTATTACATCCCATAATTTTAACTTTAAAATTATTTATTAAATTTTATTTATTAAAAATGTATAACAAAGAAAAATATGTATTCATAGCTTGTTTTTATATGTTATAAACCATAAAAAATTTAATGAAAAAAGGTAAAAATTTGGTGTTGAGAATTAAATTTATATGAGAGTTTACGGGAATTTATTCAAGGAACAAAATTTTTTATAATAATGCTCTACGAACTTTAAAAACACGCTATGGTGCTAATGAGCGGAGGTATCAACACTCACGTAAAAAGTAAAATAGCTCTAAGCGAAATCAATTTTTAGGATATATGTATCTAACATATATGTATAACAATATTAAAAAAAACTGCATGGGCGATGAACTGTCCAGACTTACACTAGGCATTGACAAAAGAAATATTTTTTTTAAAACCTTCGTTAGATTCCAGCTTATGCGTGTTATACAAAGGGTATATTCTTGGCGTGGTGTCAAGCCCGGTATACGCATTAGTTTCTTTATCATATCTCCTAATACTTGGACCATCAACAAAAAATTAAACATATTGGCAAACAAAAGAAATAAATAGAAAAAATATAAAAATATTGAAGCAAAGAAAAAAAGTAAAAATTATATGAATAGTTTTAGAAGGATCTATAATTTTCGTCGACTCTGTTAATAAATTTTCGTTATTTAAATAAATTTCACAAATGAAAATGATTAAACAAAGAAAAATATTCTAATTTTTTTTTATATAATAATCAGAAATAATTTTAAAGTTTATTGCTCCAAACGCACAAACGCTAAATTCAGATTTTTATTATTTTTATTCACATAATATTCGCATGATACCTAAACTAAAACAGGGCAAATAAGCTCAATAAACCTTGTCAAACTAAACTACGTAAGCAAAAAACTTTCATAGCAAGTAAGAGAGAGAGTAGCACATGTAGTTTTAAGTAGAGAGTGCATAAGCCAAGCGACATCAAATAAAATTTCACAGCATATTCATATTTTGAATTCGCCTTGCTGTGGTATTTGACAGAATCGCCATGTAGCATGTGTACCAGAGAACTGTAAAGAGTCATAATAATAATACTTAGAGTACACTCATAAAAAATAAGTACATATTTTCGCATATGTATACTGCGTATACATACGCATTCATACTTACCACACAAATGATTCGTAAGTGCGAGAAATTTTATAAGAGAAGTAGCGTGCAAGCAGAAGTACTCATAAGTACTTATCATATGGTATACTCCAGTGGTATGAATTAAAAAAAAAACATTTTTCTAAAATCTGTTAATAATATATAACAGCACTTCTACACTTTATTGTAATTTATATGAGATTTATTAATAAATTTTGTAAAATATATTATTAAAACAAATTGTGTGTATGATTATGTCAGATTAATGTACTTCCTTTGAAAAAGGTGCAATTAAATAAATGATTAAAGTTAATAAAAATTAAAAAAGTAAACTATTATAATAAACAATATAATAATTTTTGGAGTATTTATACCCTTGAACACATTTTTTTAGGACTTCACTAAATAACAATATTATATTTGTATTCAAATTGGCACATCAATGAGAGAAAAACAGCTATATGCCTTACAATAGGACTGTTCTTTTAAAAGGACCTTATATATCCAACAAATCAAGAGTGTATAACCTGCAAATGGTGAGCCCGATCCACTTTCTAACTGAATGTCAGAATTCTAAACATCTATTAAAAGTTTACGCTAATGTTTAACTGGATTTAAGAGATGACACAAGAGCAAGAGTTTGACACAAAGTTAAGAGTCAGTGTATGATGGCTAGCATGAAAGCATATAAAATCGAATCGACCGCTGTAATAAGATTTTATTAAGTGTAATTAAATAAAAATTTAAACTTAACAAGTTAAGAATGATGAAATTTATTTATGGATGTTAGTAATTGTATCAGCCGATTAAAGAGAATTGTCCGCTCAGAAATCCATGGTATGAATTTGGTTAATTTTGTCGGGATATCTTCCTTCAGATTCCTGTGTTTATTATTTGGCTATGAGATATTTATTATGGATATATTTGATTAAGGAGATTTGGCTTGTTTCAAAGAATTAGTTTAGACACAGTTGACACGAAACCACAGTTTGAATATTTTTGTTATACAAAATATTTTTTTATGTATTACAAGGAACTACTTCAGACAGAGTTGATATGATTACACCTGTCGTGGCTTGATAATTCAATGTTGCTTTCCCATTAGTTCAAATACTTCTGATATAAAAAGTATTCTTTTATATATTATAATCAATTACTTCAGACACAGTTGACATAATACCATCTATCGTGTCTTGGTACTTCAGTGTAATTGTTTCGTCGGTTCGAATAGGTAATTATACCTTTGTATTTACAATTTTTTATATAGAATTGTTTCCGTCAGATTTTGCCTTTGTGCACCAAGTGCTAGTTTAAACACCGTATTCTGAGATGTATATGCTTTATTATTTCATTGTAGTCAAATATTATATTGAAAAATGCAATTAATAAAATATGAAAAACCTTTTTATTAAGTATTTATTATTTTATTATTTTTAGATCAGCTAATAAATATATGTATATATATATACATATATAAATTTCATTGAAAATTTTTAGTATCAATAGAGTGATCATAAAAGCATATTTCGTTTTCTTCCTAATGTTGAATTGATGATAATAATACCGTTAAGATTCTATAATATAAAAAAAATATGACTTCTAATTTGTATTGTAGAGGAGAGATAAAAATACGGAGTTTAATAAATATAAAATAATAAAATTTAAATATTAAATAAGAACTTATAAGTATTGAAGACTCAAAGGTCTAATGTATTATTTCTGCAGCCGACGTTTTGTTTTCGGTGTTGTGGGTGTTGGCGTTGGTGGTTTTGTTATCTGTAAATATAATACACTTCAGAATCAATATTTATGTTATATGATCATATTCTTACCGATCGTATTGGTTTTGGTGAGATGGCATTCGCAGGCGGTGGTTTTCTGGGTTCTGGCCCATCAATATCTCCCACAACTTGTACTGCAACAGGTCTTTGCTCTAAAGCAATGCCACGTTCTGTACTACCACTACGTGATGTCGAACCAGACCGCTTAAACATGCCTGATAAACGACCCCGTAAATCTTTTTTACTCGACCTCATATCACTCGCAACGCTTATATCAGAGTCAGATCCTTGAATCTATTTTAATATTGACAAATGTATAAATCAACTAAAAATATAAATAATTGCGTAAATATTACCGATATTTCGCTTTCGGAATTGCGACCACTCTTGGTTAGACTGCGCAGTTTACCCATTAAACCTTTTTTTTTCTTACGCGGTCCTCGTGGTATATCGCTTTGTGTTGAACCACCAGATAAACGAGAATCTAATCTTGAGTCAAAGCTAGAGTCCCTTACAAGACCACCTAACTCGGAATCAATTGACTGTATTGATGATACACTGCCATCATCTTGACGCCATATATTTTGATCTTGCTGCATCGATTGATCTAGGGATAAACTTTTTCTGATCAAACTACCATTATGTGGTGAAGAACGTGATAGTTTAGAGCTATTACGATGGTATCCTCCAGCACTGGCTACGGATCCAGTGCTGCCGTGGGGATCATTTTCTTGAGAAGCAGCTCGTCGAAGATTACTGCGACGCATTCTTTGTCGTTCGTTTTCATCCTCATTTAAATGTTGGAATTTTCTCAATTCTTCTGATGCTTCGGCTAAACGTGCAAGTATACTGGAAATTTGCGTACTACTTAACGTAGTGGGAGATGGACTACGACTTCGCCGAACAGCCCCTTGATCATTACGTACCGTAAGTGTGTGACTAGTATTGGTGCTTGTTTGATTACTATTATTTGCATTTCTAGTTGTTGCCATTTTAAGGTCAGGTGCTATTTTGACTAACTCATCTACAGTTTGTAATAAAGCACCTACTTTTCGTTCGCCGCCATCTTGCTCCATGCGTCGTTTTACTAATTCTTTTTCGTATCGTTCTCTTTCACGGCGAAGTTTTTCATTTGAGGTACGTAATTTTGCGTGTACATCTCGTAGCTCTAATAAATCGCATTGCAATTCCGCTATTTTTTTGCGTCCCTCTTCCATTTCTTCTTCAGTTGATCGTTTAAGTTGGTCTAATCGGCGTTTTGATTCTAAGCGTTCTTTATCACGTTCTCGTTCAACTTCGAACAGAGTTTGACGAAGGTCACGTGCCAATGTCGAAGTCTCCTGCAATAGCCTTTGTTGATCTTCGCGCTCTTTTTGCCAGGATAATTCCAATTTTGTTTTCATGCCAGGAATCTTAGTACGACCTGAACCAATTACTCGCTCTTCTTCAAATTCATTTAATTTTGATTGCATTTCAGAAATTTTTATTTCATTCGCACTGCGCTCAGAAACCAATTCTGTTTTAACTTTACTAACTTCTAGTCGTGCTTCTACCAGTTGATCTTCCAGACACCCAATCTAAAAGTATTTTATGTAAACAAATATCAAAGTAATTTTATTTCGGAATATACCTGCTGGTCCAAATACGCAATTTTACTTTTATCGTCATCATCACTGCTATGCATGGAACTACGACTATGCCGTCCAGTAGTATTAGCTTTTAGTTCGCCAATTTTTTTCTGTGCTGATTCCAACATTTGTTTAAAAGTATCGCGATCTTTCTTGAATTTCTCACATGAACGCTGCATTGAAGTTAGTTCTCCATTCAATGTTTTCACTTGCTGCTCATATCGTAAACGCGTTGATGCAACCTCAGACTTGAGCTGAAGTTCTGAATTTTCTAACCTACAAATTTTTCGCATAAAAATATATTAAATTAATCGTTTTGCTGTGAATTTTGTAATAAAAAGTTTTTTTTTGGCCTAAAAGTGAGTTATAAAAGGAGTTATAATTTTTTTTTGTGTGCAGTGAAAGCGCTCTTAAGAGGACATTGACGGAACAAGCAATTCTATTTGACTAGTCCATATGATGGTCCATATGATAAAACGTACTTAGTACCAAACAAGAAAATTGGGGATTGGGAATATTGCACGGATAGGAGAGATATTAGTTTATGAAAGTGTTTGTTTAACTGTACAAAGTATTTTTTTGCGGTAATGCTTATTAACATACTTTAGTTTTAGAGACTTAATTTCAGCTTCGAGACTTGCACTGTGACCATTAATGGAAGATTTAGCTTGTTCAATCCGTTGAAAATCACTAAGTTTACAATTAAGATCATCGTTATCCTTACGCAATTGAAATACTAAATCGATATTCATTTCGTTTTCGCGTCGTAAACGATCATATTCGTGATCCTTTTCTGCTAGCTTGTTTTTAAGCATAGTTTTTTCATATTCTGAAGCGCCGCTTTTTAAATTTTTCGCTTCTAGATCATGGATTTTGTTTTGGGTATCACTCAAACGTTTTGTTAAATCCGATCGTTCGGAACGTAGCGTGTCTAATTCACCCAACTTTAGTTTAAGCGAATTTAGTTCGGATTCAAGATTTCGTTTCTCAGTTGTAAGCTGTGCTCTCATTAGAATGGTTTCCTCAGAAAGCTTTTCCCAGTGACCATTTAATTCCCTGCTATGTTTTGTTTCTGTATCCAAAGAGGTTTGTAGATCATCAATTTGTTTTCTTAACTCCTGCACCAATTTTGAATCCGATTTTTGACTATTCGATTTAGATTTCAGCTCTTTAATTTCCTTTTCTAAGTTTGTCTTTGTTTTCTCATTTGTTTTATGGGCATTAGATAATTCGTTTTCTATCTGTTTTATTTTTGATTCGAACATGTCGCGCTCCTTACGTTCTTTTTCGTACGTTTTTTCCAATGCAGCAAATTTCTCTTTTTCACGTTTATACTGACTATCAGCCGCAGTCTTTGCAATCTCAGTTTGTTTGATCTAAAATTTATATATCCTAAATTATGTCTTAATGATACAAAAATAATGCCACCTACCTGAGAATCCTGTTTTTTAATTTTGTCTTCCAAATCTTTTAATTTTGAGTTTAATTTTTTAGATTCTTCTTCTGATTTTTTCAAATTTTTCTCCAATTCTGTTGTTTTTGGCATAGTTGTTGTAAGAGATTTCAAACGATCTATAAAAAAGTTGAAATAGTAAAAATAGCACCAAAACCCTTAAAGTATTGTAGAAGTAAAAGAGAGTTAATCACAACTGGTCACTCTTATTGTTATTGCCAATTACTTGACAAGATGTGTATTGCCGTTGCCGTATCAAATAAACTATAGTGGGATAAGAATCGAGATGAACAATTAAATATCTTAAATATATTAACCAAATTAGGTTAATGAATTTAAACATGAACTTATATCTCCTTGTCCATTTTCAGACTTCCAATTGGATTGCTATATTCGTAAACTTTCATGATAACATTTATGATATTACTTGGATAGATCAACGAATACATACATATACATATCCAGAAGAATATCACATGAGAATATATTTATTATTATTGGAAGGAACACAGGTATACTTCGATTTATTAGACTAATAACGCAATTAGCAACTTTAATAGTACTTTTTGATTTCCGATTGTAGATATCATTCAGGTCAGTAAAATCTTCTGACAATCAATGGGTGCAAGTTAATTTTATCCTACACAAGCAATTGTGTATGAAAAATCTATCAGAAGAATGGTGATAATTTTAAAAAAATTTGTGAATATATTTTAGCGCAATTCAGGAGAATTGCTGCAATAATTCACTACTATGGATGAAACATTTCTCCATTACTACACATCCGAATGGTCGAGCGTCGGTCTACTTTAGCAATTCGTGTATACTTGAGAATAATCATTTGAATCGAACAATTCAAATATTTAGAAATAATCAAGTTACGCGAAGGCATATATTTTTGCTACTCGGGCCATATGGTTTATATAAACCATATGAACCACATGGTGTTCGTATATAATCGAACGAAATGACCAATAAATAAAAAAGTACAAGCATATTTAAATATTAAAATGCCAGAACTAACGTTACATATAAGTATTATTTGTAAATAGGTTAGGTTCAAAGATTGAAAGCTATAAAAAGTTATAAAATAACTTTATAACTTTATATTATATAAAATTATAAAATAAATTTACTAAATTAAAAGTAAACTATTTGGAAGAGATATGTAATGATAAATTAATCTTAATTATTAATTTACATACCTATATCACCTTCCGCTATTACCAGTTTTTGTTTTGATTTCTGTAGTTCAGATTCTAATGTGTGATTTTCATTTTCAAGTTCTCTTAATTTATTGGCCCCACTTCTTAACATCATAGTTCGCATTTCTGTTATTTCATCTTCAAGCTCCTCAACCCATTTTTTCAAATGATTTTTGGGAGTAAGATCAGTTATACGTTTCGGAGTTCTGGGTGGCAACTTATCTTCTGCCTCATTCATAATACGTTTAAGTTTTATATTTAACTCATCCCGTTCACGCTCAATTAATGAGAGCGTCTCTTTCATTTTGTTAATTTCGGTATTAGTTCCGATCGTGCCATTCTTCTCAGTTGAATTATTCTTGCGCAAAGCTTGTAACTGCAAACGTTTGTTTTCTTTAAGTAACTTTTCATTTTCACTGTCTTTTGTTGTGATCTTCGAGCGCATAGTCAATAATTCCTGCTCAAGTAAATCCAGCTGCCGCTTGGTGTCAATATTTATAGGTTTACCGTTTTTAAGAACAGATGACTCCGAACGATGGTCTTGTAAATCTTTAATTTGTCGTCTAACTTCTGCATTTTCTCTTTCTAGTTCATCAACCTTTTTATGCAAATTAGAGGCTTCTTGTTCATTAAGCTCAAGAAGTATACGTAATTCAGCTGGATCATCTTCATCCGATATACCTTCATCACGATCAACATGAGCTTCGGGCACTAAACGACGTGGAGTTGGGCTTAGTTTTCGTGCTACATTAGAAAAATTGAAATAGGTCACAAGCACTATATTAATATAAACACATTGCAACTCAACTGAATTCTATGGAACTCGTTGTCTTCACAATCAAAGTCTAGGAGAAATGTTGTTTGAAATATGTTTTGTATAAGAAGACAAGAAATGTTTTTATATATACATATATAAGGTGTTTCCTAGAAATCAGTATGAAAAGTGGATATGTTTCATCTTCATTTACAAAATAACTTAAATATATAATCACAAAAGGATATTTAATGAACTAGAAAAAAGTATGTGACTTGAGCTATTTGGATACACTTTTTTTAAGATATATAGTTTTTTGACTGAAAGTTTTAATGCACATAGATTTGTTTAGCACATTATATCTCAGAAAGTATTGAAAGGATTTTTCCATTTGTTGAACAAAGAAGGCAGTTGTTAACCCCTGCCTTTTAGCCATTTTCAGTGAGACTTAACTACAACTAATCTGGGCACCCTACCCTTAAAAAGAGGACAATAACTGTTCTCGTAATCACGAGTCATGGCTATAAATTTTAGCAAAAAGCTTTGGCATTAAGTTTTATTGCTAGATCATTAAATTTTCTGACATGTGACGATTAGCACATTTTTGCTTTGATTTTAAATGAATTTTTTTTTTGGGTATGTAGATATTCATATTTTTCGTAATTACATACCTACATAGGTATATCGAATCAAATCACAATTTATTTGTCGTCATGTAAAACAGCTGTTAATATCAAGGTAATCTTGCTACTCTAGCAAAATATCTAGAGTGTTATAAATTAACCGAAGTGCTATAAATTAACCTCAAGTGTTATACATTAATCTCAAGTGTTATATAGACTTGCTAATCGAAAATGAAAATTTGCACTAAACGTGAATCTAAATTAAAAAAGTTACCCAGATTTACCAATCAAAAACGACATTATAAATTTGTTTTCTTCATCTTCATCTTGATTCTTCTTGAGTTAGTGCTAATACGCACTTTTACTCTATAATGACTGGGGGGCTTATCTCTACCCCACACTAGGCTTTAACGTGTGGAGTATGTTTAAAGTATTTTTTTGATGTAAAAACTATAACATATATATTACAATATTTAAATATTGTACATTGGCTTATTTTAACCAATAAGTAACTGATATCGATTCTAAATATTGTAGTATGGGACGGACAGACAGGCAGATATCTTATAAACCATCCATAAAAAATATAAACGGAAGCAGAAATATAATTATGCTGCCGAAAATGTTAATATGATACCCGTATAGTCGTATTTTTCAATATTGTTGCTCAACACTTTCTAGATTAGACTGAGTGAGCTTCAAAGTTCTATATTCGAATTTAGATGAGTTGTGATGTATCTATATTAATGCGACTTGTGCTTGTCATAATAGAAATGGGTATATTTAAATTTGGAAACATTTAGTAACTTAATACATGCAAACAATTAAATAATTTTTACAAATATTAAAAAAAAATATTAGTAGGTAAGGTATAAAAAACAATAAAAGAGACGACAACTGTAAAAATAACAATTATTAATAAGAATCAAAGCAAAAGCATAAGCTTAGAATAGACATTTCTCAATTTAGATAATGTTAGTTGTAAGTTATGACACTTGAAAAAATTAAATTACTGGCTTAATTTCTCCTTTATTCATTTCCACTGTTATTTGGGGTGTTCACTAAAATGCATAATGAGGCACTTTAATAATGCATATTACACCACGTTTTTTGCGTTACACCTTATATCTTTTAAAAACGTTTAGCATTACTATCGACACGTTATAGTTGATGTAATTTTGGTTGCACGTTTCAGATTTATTCATTTAATAGAAGTATTTAAACAAATGCTCCTATTCTTCAATCTCAAGATAATCAACCAAGCATTCACCGATTGCTTTGCTAATAATTTAATACTTGTACTATGTTTACACTTACAATTATCGAACCTCATTAGCGCACTTTTGAATGGATTTTATTGCTGTACGTTTCTCAAATTAATGTGGATGTGGGAATATAATATCTTACTAATAGTCAGACGACTTAACAATTTTAACATGATCTCTAGTCTGTCAAGAAGTTTATAACACTGTAGAATATGGTGTAAACCTCTATTAGCAGTAGTGAATATATCATCGCACGGAATTTAAGTGATATTATAATTTATTTTTTGTTATGTTTAAAAAATAAGAAGGACATATGCGTTTATTGCACTCAATCGTAAGTCCAGTAAACTATTTTTTTAATTAAGTCATCATAAGTTATAATAATAAATTCTAATTGGATGGATCGTGCAAAAGGGCTAGAAACTCTGCATTCAAACTACTGTATGCACAAAATTGTAAAATTTAAAGTTACTTATTAAATTTTAGTGAATTTTATACCATGTTTACACTTCATATATAACTACTGTTATTTAGTAATTCTTACGAAAATACCTACATATGTTTATAATTATAACTAATGTTTATAATTATTCATTGAGTAACGATCCAAAAAAAAAAACTAGAAGCAATTTGTTTTTATATAAAATATGCTTTTTATAATGGTTTTTATATATTTTTTTAATTCGGCCGTAGGTCACTTTTTGTTAAATAATTCAATTTTTAATATGTTTTATTATATGCTATAAACTCTTCGACTCTCCTTGAGAGTCATCATCAGGATCACGAACTAAAATAAATAAATATTACTTAAACTATATCTACATCATCCTCATTCTATCATCTAAATTGAGTTCAATATAGACGATAGAATAAAGAGGAGGACGTAGATATAGTTTTAGTAGTATTAATTTACGTTAGATCGTGATCCTGATGATGACTCTCAATGAGAGTTGAAAAATAGAATATAATAAAAATATTGAACATCGAATTATTTAACAAAACGTGACCTATAGTCGGAATCAAAAAAAAAAATTTATCTATATATATAAACCATTATAAAAAGGTCGATAAATAAATTCAAAAAATGTTATGCTTTTTATATTTATTTGTAAACACATTTCTCTTTGTTTAGAGTTTGTTGATTATTTTTGTTTTGAATCGCTGCTTAATTTTTTTTGTTTTTGTTATTAAATAAATTGTATTTATGGGTTCTACATTGAAGTATTTCAAGGCAGCGTCCACTATTTAGAAGTTATTAAAAAATAAATAAGCTATGCACTTATCGATATAACTCGAAAAACGCGTTAAATGCTATAGTGTAAACATAGTATAAGACTTTCTCTTGTTTATGGATATTGAACAACCTGTCAAATACAGCAATTAATTTTTTCTATATAATAAATAACAGCTTTTTATAAAGGGTTAATAATTTTGAAAAAATTGCATTAAATAGGAAAGAAAAAAGAAAAAAGTGAATACTAATTTTTATATACAATACGCATACTTCTTGAACGTGTTGCCATTTTTTTCAGCTGCATCATTAACGAATCATTTTCATCCTCAAACCGAGCAACTTTTTTCCTTAAATTTTCAGCCTGAAAAAGTAAAAATCACTTATGTAAAAATTATTTACGTCATAATTAAATAATTAACTAAATTTGATTTGATGCTGTCCAACTTTTATAATTAGCAGAGCTGGCTGAACAACTTGTCTCGGAAAGATAATTAAAATGAAATTTGTAAAAATTTTTCTTTTTGCAAAAATAATAGAACTGATATCTAACAATAAAAATTATAGTTATTTAATTCAAGTATTGTATAGCTGTGGTTTATGGTTTTTTTTAAGGACAACAAATCAACAAAGTTAGTACAACACAAGTCAAGTTCGATTTTGGGTTTAGTTGTCTAAAACGTGACTCTGAGATTCATATTTGAATGAGTACCGGATAATAGTGGCTACTTGTAGTCCAAAAATCTGTTTACGAATAATTATTTAAATCCATGAAAATTACTGATGGAAGTTATTTGGCGGGTAAATTTTCTATCAATTAAAAAAAAAAATTTTCATTCTATCATTCACTATTGTTGAAAAGATTAAAGTAGTGTGTTTAAATAACATCTAAGTTTAGTGGCGAAGACAGGCTTCTACCAAGACCCCATTGGTACAATCCTGGTCAATCCACATTTGAACACGTCACTGATCAATTTTCCACCTTCGTATCGCTGTGCCACACTTCATAACAGGCTATTTTATAAAATGTACTTAAAATGAACCTATAGACAGAACTGTTCGATTATGTGGAATACATTAGCTACATTAACGTGAGAACAGAAAATTTAATATTCGTAGATACCAACTATATGAAATCTACAAATCTACAAAATCAAAATAATTATATATTATAACAAAAATAATTTCGTACAGAATACAACAATAAAATCCAGAATTAGTGGAAATTCCAGAAGTATACAAATAATGTTAAGACAAAATTTACTACATAAAAAACACAGGTTATATGAGACAAATTTGTCTTAACTTTTTTAACACTCCTACATTTACATTCCTTTCAAAAATTTGAACTTAAGTACCATATGATCGCTGTCAATTTGAATAATTTTACTATTGCTAATTGTAAACAATAAAAATAATTCAGAAATTGAAAGTTTAGTAATTATTATACTCTTCTAGTGTATTCTAGTGTACACTATACATAACAGCATATAATGCTGTTAAGAGCAAGGGCATGATACATACATATTTACTGATCTTTAATGAAACCTGCCAATAATTATTTTGAAAGTAAAAGTAACAATTAAAATCCTGAAATTGTTTAATAATAATTAAAAGATTATATTAGAAAACCCAGTAGTAAGTAGCATTTTAAAAGTCCAATATATACTATAGGTCTGTTCTTTGAGCTACTTGCACTAGCTTTGAGTAACACTATGTATACACAAGTGCGTTCCATTAGCAAATTTTCGAGTAAATAATAGCATCTGAGAATTTGAAAATATACTTCACAGACCTTACTCGTACATTTTATTTTAAGTAAAATTTGAACTGATGTGTAAATCAGCTGTTTTGGTTTTAATTCAAATTTTTGTATTATTGATTTGCGCGGCACTGGTGTTCTCACCAGATTTTACACAAAGCTGTTCCATGAATATCTGTTTAAAGAGCGTAGTTTGACACTGTATTTGTGTTACACTAAGTTTACATTGCAAGACTAAGAGATTAAGATAAGATAAAAGATTAATCTGCATTTTTAATCTCCACCGTGTACATCATACATTGGAGATTAATTTTGACGTTTCTCTTGTTGTGTTTTGTTTCGTATGTTTGATAAATTTCTGTAAATAAAACATTTAACTACAATTTTGTAATATAAATTTAATAAACAGTTTTATAACTATAATTTAACATATTTTAGTTATAATTATTTACAAAACTATTATTAAACAAATTTATTAAAAATTTACTCATTTCAGCATTTTTAAATTGTCAATGTTTGTTTGAAATAGATTTTGACATTTGTTTTTCAATTCTTCTAAGATCGTAAAAAAATTTACGATATTAAGCCATTTGCTGCACAGAGAAATAATCACCATTTCGAAGAAGATTTAAAATTAATCTCAACCAGAACGTGATTAACTTTTGTATGGCAAATCTGAGATTAAACAACGAGGTTAGTACTTTAATCTCGATTTTTGCTTTAATCTACTTTTAATCACACAATGTAAACGCCGTATTACGCTCTCAGTTTGTACTTTACTTGTGTTTTACTTGAGTTTTACTACGAGTAGCTCGTGGAATAGACCTTAAATATCACCTATTACACTGGAACTGCACAGACGTAATAACCGCTATAAATGGAGGAGTGTTGATTAAAGACCAATTTTAGTATATTCTAAATCATAGCTGTATTGAATAAACATATGCATGTTGATAATATAAAAAGAAGAAACGCTACTAGCCATCAGTTTTAAAGATTAATGGTACAAATATATGGGAACAGTTGTTTTAATTATGTTAAACAGTTAGAGTTATTATATATAATTACAGCGGATCGAATAAAATATTTTAAAATACATATTTGTTCTACTTAAATTTTGAGTGATGAGTGATAAAGTATTATACGTACAAGTACTTTTATAATATGAAAAAGCAAACACATTAAATAACAAAATAGGATAAGAAACTATTTTTTGATTATACCTTTATCACTTTCAGTTCCAGCTAACGCATTACTTAGTAAAACACGTGATATAGTTGCTGGAAAGAGTAAACCTCCTGATCTTGTGTTTTTTTTATATGCAACTCCAGAAAATACTGAGTATGCAAATGGTGTCAATTCTCTTTCATGACTTAACTTCGGAAAGCTGTAACTTGGAGTTACATCAGAATTTGATACTGAGGAAATATGTTCGAAGTTCACAGTTTTCATGATAGCATTGTCAGTGAATTGTTCATTCTCAGCAGATCGTTCAGTATTTATAGTGTCAGTTAGAGTGTATTGTGTTTTTCTATCATTACACTTTATGAAATCGGTATCTGTAGCACAGTTTTCTGTTATTACCGAAGTAGTTTGAGTATCTTTCGATACTGTAAGTTTTTGAAATTCTAAATCAAATGTTTGCGTACCCTGATTAATGCCATATTTCACATTTAATAACCGTTTCATTTTATTATTCTTCATGTATAAAACTAAATTAATTGAAATATATTAAAGAGTAAAATTTATATAAATACCTCTTCTTCTGCAAACTTTAATTGATCTTTAAGATCAGATTCTCTCTCAACGGAATCTTGAAGGTCGCGTAGCAGCTGTTGAGGATCCTCTTGGGACCCACCACGTGTTAATGATTCTCTCGTGAATTTTGCTTCTGCTGAGGTTGATTTTCCGATAGCTCCAAGAAGTGGCGGTTTCTTTTTACCAGGACTTCGAAGTTCTTCCGCTTCGGCCTAATTTTAAAGCAGAAAAATCATTTAAAATATCTCAATATAAATCTTACAATTCGATTCTTCATTTTTAAACCGAAAATCAAGAATAACAAAATTTTATAAGTACGAAGAAATGGGTAAGCGGAATTAAGTGGAATTCCAAGTTAAATTATAATAAATTGATATTACTTATAAGTAAACATCAAATTTGCATATTACCTTAAATATCATACAACTCATTGCAATGATTGGCTATAATAAGACTCTAAAATTGACCTCGACAATCGATCGAGCGAAAACAAGAATATATACTATGATTCCTCCTTCAGTGTAGGTGTTAGAAATTTTGCAAGGTAAGCTGATTCCATCGTATGAGTAGATTTAAATCCTATCCCGTCATCCCATACTTGCAATTGCGTTTACATTAGAAATAGAGTTACATTTCCTACCAAAGGCTGTAATCTACACAATAAAAGAGATTTCACGCCGGCTTCACTCTTTATCCAAGAGGTGGATCCAGTTATTAAGAGTGGTCATAGCAGGTGACCACTTAAAGTATTTTAAACACAATTTGTGTCAAGCTCCCAAATTTATTTGAAATATTTATCTTTAATAAAATAAGACTAAAATTTTTAATCGTATGGAAAATATTAGTAATTTCAGAAGTTTGTCATAGTGAACAACCAATTCAGATTTCGAAAAAATCACATAGTTGTTATATGTTATAGGTTGACATAAAAAATTCTAAATGATCTGCAAGATAGATATTTTTTTCTGGTTTTTGGTATGGAACTTTTTTTGGTGTGAAATATGAGATTCTTAAAACTTACAATATATGTTCTCAGTACAGTAAATATACGAAAACTAAGTGATAATTTTAGCTATAGCAATAAGTTTCGCCGAAATATACTAACCAATATATATGCATAGCAAGAAGTAAACTGTAGGATATTCTCGACAAAACATTAGACTGATACAGAAAATTGTATAAAAATTAATCTAAAATTAATTAATCTAAAAAATACAATCTAAAGTTGTATGTAATACCGATTGTATTCTCTGATAAGAAAAATTTCCCCTTAGAGCAGTTCATAAACTCTAAAAATGATCCTGTTTACTTAACTGAACGCACTGCCGAAAATTTGAGACTACGAACGGCCACCCGTATTAATTTTCCAACTTAAGCGATAGACGCTCTCCGATCATTTTTATCGAGCCTGGTTTCAAACTCAATGCGATTTTTTATCGGAAAAATGTTTTAGAAGTTGCTTTAGAGTCATTTCATTTCGGTCGTAAATCATGGACGTTCTAACAAGACCCGGCATGGGTCTCGGTTTCATAAAGCTCGTGTGAATCAAGTATGGTTAAAATACCATGTTCAACACTACATTTCGTCCACATAATGGCTTTCCAATTCTGGCGAATTCGAATATCCGATGAACTATTCTATCTGGGCCATTTTATGGCGCAAGGTGAGAATTAAAAAATATGCCAGAATGAATATGCTGAGGAAAGCCATCGTTGGGAATGGGCCAAAATACCAGAATTCACATTTGTGAAGTTGGAACTCATTTTTTAACCGGTCATGAAGGTCATAGTCAAGGCAAAAGGTAACCACATCAAGGTAGAGTGAATGGATTCTGAAATTTTAATTATTTCCAAAATTTTTGAAATTTCAATGAATAAAAAAAAATTTCACACAAAAAAGGTATGGTACCTAACAAAAAATGTAAATAAACAGATATACACATGTTTTAGGAATTAAAAAAAATATGTTTTTCATTTGATGAATCAGATATTTAAGCGAAAAATCATTTTCTAAAACATACCTGTAGTCTTCTGGTTAGTTCACTGGAAAATCGCAACTCTTCTTCCAATTTTTTAACTTTTAGTGCCAAATCGGTATTGCAATTGTTTTCCTTCTCCTGCTCAAGTACTTCAATTTTTCTTTCAGATTTTTTCAACTTGAAAGAAAGGATTCTACAGTTCTTAGTTGTTTTTTCCAGATCTTTTTGTAGACTTGTTTTCGCTTTGATGTCGTCTTCACGATATGTATCTTGCAACTCATCCATTTCGGCCTGTAAATTAATAATTTCTTTTTTAGCTACCTGATTTGCTTCCATCAACTCCTCACAAAGTTGTTCGGCAGCATTTAATTTCCTTTTTAATTCATATTCAGAGCTCTTTGGATTATTTTCGATATCCTTCATACGCATATTAAGCCGTCGTTTCTCATCACTTGCTTTCTCGAGCTGCTCTTTCAGATCGTTAACTTTCTGTTGTAGCATTAAAGCCTCTGAGGCCGCCGTACGATTCGGTGCGGTCTCCATTGACGCCAACCGTCGAAGTAATATATCGCTTTTATCCCGCTCTGCACGTTCGGCACGTACTTTCATGGATTCTAAATCACTGCGTAAGGTTTTTATTTCATCATGTAATTCGCGTTCATTTGACCCTACTAGTGTCGTGTCAGTTGTTTCGGTTGTAAGTGACATGTTATCATGCGCTGATCTGCGCTCAGCATATTTAGTGTCTTTGATTTTCAGTAAGAATTCTACATCTTGCGTGGCTTTTTGCCGATCTGTTTCTTTGCGATTTTTGCCAGATGGAACTGAAGATGCTGAAGAGTTTGTATTATAAGAGTTAGTATATGTTGAGTTCGTTGCTGTTGCATTTGCAATCGATGTGGTCAAATTTGTCGCATTTTTAGTGCTACTCGTACTTGAAGTACTTGAACTGATTGAGTCTCTGGAAACTTTTGAGGTTGTTGTAGGTAATGACATTGGACGTTGTGAAGTGTTAGTGGCATTTGTTGTGGTGGAAGATGCTGAAGTTTTCTTTGGCGGTAGTGAACTACGCTTTGTATCGGCATTCACTAAAGTACTCGATTTACTTCGCTCTGGTCTATCAGGAGGAGGTTTACTCTCTGGTTCACTGTTTTTAAAATTGTTTGTTTTAAAGAAAAATTTTCTTAATTCCTTAAACAATAAGTATAACATACTTACGTTTTATCTTCTGTTTTTCTTGGTACTGAACGTTCACGGCTGGATTCTCTTGAGTTAAGACTTCGCTGCTTTTTCAGTAAATTCATTTTACGTACACGCTCTGCGAGACTATCTGTAGATAGGATGACTAAATCATCTGGAATACTTCTTGATGGTGAGGATGATGGTTGTGGTGATGGTGATGATAATTTACTATTCTGTAGTAATGAGTCTTCAACCTGTATGAAATATTAATTTTGCTAATGGTATAAATTGATTACGGAGACTTTGTCAATTACCTCTTTAAGGTCTAAAGTTGTAGTGTGTCGCCGCGGAGGCAGTTTGACTGTAACGTCCACACTATTCATTTCAGGTCGACTTGGTGCTGAGAGACCACCAGAGCGAGGTACTCCAGTTGCCTCATTGTCTTCATCGTCAATATCTGGCGTTGAAGCCCATGACTGGGGCCTTTTCTTAAGTTCTATATTGAAGTTTACAACTAATTTGAGTACATTTGTTTTTAGGCGATTTTCGTAGCGAAGTGTCATGCAAGCGTGCGAATTTTGTTATTGTTGCATAGATTTTTTATTATTTATTGTTGTTTAGTTTGCGAAAAGTCCAGATAAACGCAAATTTTTTCAATAAAATTATTTTTAATGTTATCAAGATTACATCAAGTTACAATAAAATTAAGTTGCAATATAATGTTTTTTTTTTTGTGCAATATACGATACAATAATAAACGTACGTCGATATCCACAGTAAGTAATATTTAAACGGTTTGTGATCGAGACGTCAGCAGTTTGGACCGTATTTCGTGGTAAACATTGTAAGTTATATATTGATGATGTTAATTGATTACAGATCGACACATACATATACATTTTACATTCATGTATATTACGTAAATTTAAATTAAATTAGTCATACGAGTATTTTATCATTAACAATGAAGATCCATTAACAGTGAGTTGAAACATGTGAGTATCAGAGTGAGTATTGCAGTAAATCGCATACAATAAGACACAGTTTAGAAAGTGAAATGTAGATGTTTAATACGTGAAACATACAATAAATCAAGAAATAAATTTTATTTATTAATACTATTGCAAACTGAAAATTAAGAAAAAGAAGTGTTTTTATGCGTATGTTTGTATAGCTCCCTTAACTATAAATACTCTCATAACTAAAATTTTTGTTGTTGTTTTTTCATATCTATTCGAACCCTTCTAATTTTTAAATAGCTTAAAATTATAACTTTAACATTAAAAAATTCTCTCTTAATTGTTTCCGTTTGTGAAAAAAATATCTAATTAGAAATGTTTATCTATATCAGAGCTGTCCAAAGCACGGCCTGCGTCTAATATTTCTGCTTCCGGCGACAAGTTTTTAATCTACTAAAATTACGCCAATTTTTTTGGTAAATAAAATAATGTAGATTTTATTTTTATGGTGTATCAAATTATTTAATTTAAATTGAAAAAATAATAAAACTAAATTGAACATTATAACCATATTTTTATGTTTATCGAAAAGAACTGTGAACGTATGTATTTGTTTCTGCGGCCCTCCAATTTGTATTAGCCTGTAATCGCAACTGGTCTGAACAGCGCTGATCTACATTATTCTTTCTTCAAATAGAAAATGGAGTAATACGAATAGTTGGAAGTTTTTGCATTCAAAAATTTAATCTTCAACACGTTAAACTCTTGAACGGAGTTCAACTCTTGAGCGGAATTTAAATCTTGAACTTTAAACCATAAAGGTGTTTCGGATTTTGCCAAATATATATCCTCAACGATCTTTGGGAACAATTATTGTTTTAATCGTCCATATATAACCTTTTGATTACGAATGTTAAGAATTTAACCCTGACAATTTTAAGCAGTAGATTAGCATGTTAATGCACGAAACAATTATACTTGCTATTTCAGCAGTAACGCATAAAACACAGCTATATAAATTTACTTAACTCAGTATTACCCACTTTTCTATATAAAACAAATGAAAAATAAAAAATTGTGGGCATTTATAATTTAGCGATTAAGATCGTGTCACTTCTGAATTATGTTTAAAATTCCATTAAATGGGGTTATCACATCTTCAGAAAAAAAGCAACACCTCAAGCAATGCAATGAGTTTTTGTGGATGAGATAGACTTTCAAACGTTACTTGTACCAGATGTGATTGATTTTCACTATTTCATCTATCAGGCTTATTCTCTGAAAAAAATATCTTCAACAAACAGAAGATGTTGAAGAGTCGTCATCTTACCGACTTTTTTCGAATACCTAATCAACGTATGTTTTACGCATTGTATGATCCATACTCTAAAATGGCAAAACTTTGAACTAAATACCTATACGATGTCTTGAATGACACGACTACAAAATGGACAAATTATAATCATACAATATTGTTGCATGGTGTACCTTCAAAGAGCTTATGAGATTAATTAAAGTGAATAAATAATATATGAGCTGCTATATAAAGACTACGCAAGCCTTTGCCATTAGACATATTAATTTATCTAAATATAATAATAAACGCCTTAAACCACAATCTGTTAAACTGTTAACAATTTGCTCAGTTTAGTTAAATAATGAAAAATATTAGCTAAAGCCTACAGAAATTTAAATAGAATGCTTAAGTTTTAATGTACTTTAGAGTAGACTAATAACATAAAATAAAATTGAAATTAACTGACGTATACCAATTGTTAAAAAACAATTTATGTGGGTAATGTACCATACCGATATCTTTGTTAAAACTAGCTCCATTTGTTGATGAAAGATTTTGTGTTGATGTCCATGATCGTGATGATGGTCTGTAAGAGCAATAGCAATAAAGACATCGTTTGCATTCAAATAAAATATATATACCTGGAATTCTGGCCATCTGAGAGGTTTGGAGAAGATGCTGCTACATCTTCCATACCACGTCGTCCGCCATGCTCTTTGTAGTCACGAAAGCAGCGCTTACATCGTGTTGGATAACGAGTTTGTGGATGAAACCCTAGTGGGCATAGTTGGTCGCCTTTTAATGATGGGTACAAATGATGCATGATTGATAATTGGAATTATTTAGTTATGATGTTAGGAAATAAATATCTACAAAAAATAAATAACATGTTTATAAATTGTTAACTATTTGGTTGAATATCTAGTTCAGCATTTGATGTTCTTAATAATTTTTTATCGCACTCACTTAACCCTATTTTAAAACTAATTTGGGATTAAAAATCAGCCACTCCATTATCAACATTTTCAATATTTCAAGAATGCAGTCTGTTCGGTTGAAATCATATTTGGTGATGTGTACATGCAGGCCCAAGGACTAAGGTGTAACCCATCTTAATCGATCACGATTTGCCCGTAAGTATATTTAATTCTCTACTATATCTTCATATGTGTGAAGACAAATCACTTATAAACTACTGGAAGATTGCATTATCTAGCCCAACAATCATGAATCGGAACTCGAAAAGACCGAATAAGTTTGTGATTGATGTTTCTATAACATCGTCTTCAGATGCAGGGATCTGAAGATAAATGTTTTGTAGATTAATGTACGAAAATATATATGTTAGGCCATGACATCGTTCATAAAGAATATTTAATATCGTTTGGGTATCACTTGCGGGTTAAACAAACCAGCAAATTTGTTCTTAAGGAATTAAACTTACTCAACAGCTGTTTGTTATATATTAAATAACCATTTGGACCAAAATTTGGGCGTCGTTCTTCGATTCTGCTAATTTGGTTGCACTTAATTGCGCCTTTGTGGGCTGGGATCATCCAATTCTCCAGTTGTTTTCATATAGTGCTCTACCTAAGTCTACAAAGTTGGAACTGATAGTTTATATCTTCAGCTGCAAATATCAGTGAGAAATCCCATTTAAAACCAAGAGACAGGGCGAATGCTTTGTTACCAGAAGTCGAGGGTCTTGATTAGCGGGGTCTTAATTTGTAAATGCCTTTGGTAATCGGTATCCTTTCGACATTTTAAATTTAAATTTTAATATATATTTTTTTGTGACAATTTAATCATATGAAAAGACAAAATATAACATAACTGCTATCATTTTTGTTAATAATTGGTGTACTAAATAGCGTAGAAAAATAGTAAACATATGCATTATAGTGCTGCGAATATTCAATTAATGGGTAAAAAAAATCTTCAGATAATTAAGCAGTGAAAAGGAGATGAAAAGATCGGGAGTAAACAAATGGCATCAAAAATTAGTCTGTGGAGGAGCAAAATATCTGAGTTATAAATTTGAATATATGTATGCAGGCGCCTGCAGATAGGGCGTTCAAAAAATAATGAAATAAATGTTGCAAGTTTTTATAACAAAAGCCATCAAAGTCATGGATGTCTTATTTAAAATAACCGTTAATGCAAATATGAGTGGTCGTATGGTGATAATCCTACCCCATTATAAAAATATGTATGGATGATGTCAAAAATAAATCAATCGCTCAATCAATCGGAACAATTAAATGTTTAGACTACATTGAACTAAGGTGGATGCTTATATGTTAAAAACACATATAGATTATTAAAAAAACAAACTTTTACTGGAGAGAGCAGTTTATACTCCATGAGATAATACGCTTTCGCTGTATAAACTCTGCTTTAAGATAAAAAGTGCTTCAAAAATAAGTTGCACATAAACCGTTTAATTTTTGCGTTAAGAAAATAATAGTTATTTTTGAGTTTTTCATTTTTAAGCAGAGAATATTAATTAATTTTGTGTTTTAAAATAAAAAGCAGAATGTGCGAATTATTCCTGCATACAAAAAAAAAAATATTAATAATTATTTTTGAAAAATATATATGTATATATAAAATATATATTATATTTTATATTATTGAATATAAATATTAATAATAAATTTTTTAAAATATATACAATGCAAATTTAATTATTTTTTGAATTTATTTTATATGATAATGTTAAAACTCATTTGTTTATTTTTTTTAATTAATGACTATTACGGTTCTTAATTAAAAAAATATTTTTTAATATCCCTCCAAAACCTAAAATTTTGAATTTTAATTCGTTATTGCAAAAGACCCACATGGGTGAAAAACGGGTAGCAAATTTAAGCTCAACAGATCCAAGTTAACTTAAAACCATTGTAAAATCGAAAACAATTCGACTATAGTACTGTCGTAAAGATATGTAACGATGTAACGATCAGTCTAAGTCAAATTATATAATTAACTTGAATATCTATTGGAGACAAATAGATCATACAAAGTCTATATATGGTGATCTCTCATTTGGAATAGATTTAACGGACTTTGCTTTACAAAAGAATTGTTTAGTTTTTAGTGTTCGTGCTAATCTTCGAAGAAGTTCACAAATACAAGTACTGGACAAGTTGCAATCAGTGCTTTTTGAAATTTTCAAAATGAAATTATTATTTAAAACCTACTCTTATAAGAAAACGTTCCATTACCTTAAATTATTGTGTAAAATTATGCAGCATGTCAATTTATGTGGCCTGATAAAATCTCTCAAAATTTAGAAAAGGTGTAGTAAACCATTAGAATGTGTTAATGAGGATTTGATCGAATTATTAATGATTAAGCACTTTTTCGTGTTGGTAAAAACTTATATCAAAAGGTTAGAGATATGCTTGATACCTATTATTATCACAGCAACGACTACGTCTTGAATATAATATACCATGTCGGATAAATAAGGACAAGGAGAGTGGAAAACTGTTAGAACTAACAATTGTAAAACGTATTTTGAATTTAAATGAATAATAAATGTAATAACCAAAAATATTTAAAAAGAATAATTGTTTTGGAAAACAATAAAAGTATGTATTTATTAATATCTTTATAAAGAGGTTCTAAGAACAGTAGTGAACTACAACTAAAATTCGTTTTATATTATTTCATTTAATTGAATTTTGGCTGACCATACAGCTGTTTTGAGTATTGCCAAATACCCACCATCACCACCACCATTATTCGTAAATAATTTTTTAAGACTGCAAGTACCCAAGGTTTAACTCGTGCCCTGCCAAATTTGAAGTCCAGAGTCAGCGTTCATTACCCAACTGACTTAAACCCGAACTTGACTTGTATGTTCGCACTTTTTTCTAGTGCGAACCGTTAACCGTGACAGTTGTTAAGAGCTTTAACATTTAAAAGATCAAAAAGATCTTAGCAAAGGCTCAGATAAAATCGATTAAAAATTCCATTTTTCAACCAGCGAAGTAATGTGGGTAGAAAACAACCATATCATATATAAAACTATTATTTCTTATAAGCATTTTCTTCATACCCATATAACGAGATTCATTTTTTTGTTAATCCTAATGCCCGTCCCGGACGACTACAACCCATACGTCCGCTACCATCAATGATGTCAATGATGTTAAATGATCATTGATCAAGACTTATTCCAGTTCTAACTCGAACATTATCCATATTGAGGAAAATATGTCATTAAAATCAGAAGAGGACTTCAACAAATTTTCTCTATACTTTTTCTCTGTCAAATTTTCGTTCGCCGGTAGAGTTTACATAAGCGTGATTGAGTTCATATTGACAGGAAATTTATTATAGAAGTATCCTAGTATTTTTTATTGAAAGTAAATAATAGCATCGTTTTTTTTTTGTAATTTATATATATAATAAATTGTTTCTTATATTGTTCATTATTAATAAAATAATAAAGTTAATAAGTGTGTTAAATTAATTGTTTGTAATTTTAAAATCAATTATTTTTATCAATAATGACATTTATTAAATTTTATTTAATTTGAAGTGAGTCGTTTATGAAAGGAATTTGTTTGAGAATTTCGGAGTGTTATCAGAAGTCTCAGATTTAATAAAATTCGTTATTTAATTGTGTTTCTAAATAAACCTCGCATAGAATTTTTGGAATTTAAACAATCAAATACATAATTCAAGAAATACAATGATTGTTCCTACAACTATTGGAAAACAAATAAAATGGAATCCAATAATAAGTAATTAATTATAATATTACCAATTAAATAAGAAGTGTTTCACATTAGATGTGAAATGTAGTATTTAAAAATTATTTGCAGTTATGTACATACTATATTCTTCTACTTTAAGCTTAATTAATTCAATTTTAAGTGCAGCTCCTAAACATCTACAGTCTGAACGAAGCCTAATTGCTCCCTAATTTGCCACTAAAAAAAGTAAATGCTGTAATTAATGGCCGTTCATAGCTATGATAACTCACAGTTATACAAAGGTGTTTAGAAGACTATTTTTTAAAAACCTGAATCTCAATCGTAGTGTAAATTAAAGAATTATTGTGTTTTTATATGTTAATTTTTTTTTTGTCTTTTTTGTCTTATAACAAAAAGAAACTATTTTAAAGTTAGAAGGATTCGATTAGTTAAGTAATGAAAAAATAAGAATAATTTCTAAAACCACTAATGATGAGTACTTGGTAATACTCGAAACAGCGTTGTACGGTCAGCCAAACTTCAACAAATTAACTAAAATGTTTGTTGTTGTCTTTTTATTGTGTTTTCATTTTGTATTTGATTTATTTATATAATATTACAAGTTTGCAAAGTTAAAAAAAAATCAAAAGAAGACTAACAAAAAATAGAGAAAAAGAATAAAAAAGGAAGCTTTTTAATTATAAAAACTTATATTACATTTTTTTTCTGAAACGAGTAGAAAGTTAGTGACGTTGATCCGTTGGTCTACAAAAAAAATGTACTACAACGTTACCGATTTAGTCACGTTGGTCTACTAAAGAATATACTGAAACGTTACCGATCTGGTCAAGTTGGTAATTCTAACGAATTTATTTTAACGTCATTTATTTGACCACACTGGTCTCCTAAGAAATTTACTTCAACGTCACCGATTTGTTCACGTTGATCTACTAAGGAATTTACTTAAATATCACTGATTTGGTCACGTTGGTCTACTGAGGAACTTACTTCGACGTTACTGAATTGGTCACATTTGTCTACTAAGAAATTTGGTTCAACGTTACTGATTTGGCCACTTTGATCTACTAAGGAATTTACTTCAACGTCATTGATTTGGTCACGTTGGTCTACTAAGGAACCTACTTCAACGTTACTGGTTTGGTCACGTTGGTCTACTGAGGAACCTACTTCAACGTTGCCGATTTGGCCATATTAAGCTACTAAGGAATATATTACAATTTTTCTTAAAGAAGGCATTGCTACCAAGACTCTAATTGTTAATTTTGCTGCTTGTAACACAAAAATATTCTATATATTGAGATCTAGCAACATTTTCAGCAAAAACAAAACTAACTTTAATATTAAAAAAATCAGAAACTTTGAAAAATTTGTAATAAGAATACACGTATGTAGTCTCAGATTTGATTGATTCAAATGTCAGAGAAGAAATTACCATTACTTAAAAAATATACCACTTTTTGCTATGCAGAAGCACTTTTTCACATATAACAAACCAACTTAATAATCAGAGAAAGTCAGAAACTTTGAAAAATGTGTAATAAGAATACACGTATGTAGTCTCAGCTTTGATTGAGTGAAATGTCAGAGAAGAAATTACCATTACTTAAAAAATATACCACTTATTGCTATGCAGAAGCACTTTCGCATATATAACAATCAAACTTGTTTGTCAGAGAAAGTTAGAATCTTTGAAACATAATAAAAAATAAAAATATAGTGTCAAATTCTGATGTGGTCAAATGTCAGAGAAGAAACCAGCATTACTCAAAACTTCTTCTCTAATCAATACTCCAAAATATTTCATACGTTGCGATTAAGCAATACTACAGCACACATATAACAAACAAACTCTATGGTAATGTGAGAGGTAGTCAAATCTTTTAAATATTTTTAATAAGAATACGGTCTCAGATTTTGATTGGACCAAGTGACAGAAAAGAAAACACCATTACTTAAAACTTGCCACTACTCAAATCAATACTTCAATCCTTGTACTACAAAACTATTCCAGACATTTTGATTTATTAATTTTATTTATTTATGATTTAATAAAAAAACCTCTTGGAACATCCATTTCTAACACTAAATGTATTTATAAACAACAATATCAGTATATATAATATTACTTACATGTAGCTAACAAAACAATTGTTGCAATCGTTGGAGATATTTTTGGTAGAGTTCTAGGCTTCTAATACTACCTCTCTCTCCTGATGCTTACTGCCTAAGCAGATGATGATGCATTAATATGCTAATAATGTTGCTATTTGATATCACTTGCATGTAATTATGATGTGTTGTAATTACTAGAAGCACTTCCTTATCGTTGGATATATTGGTCCACTGTTTATTTCGCCGAATAATGTTGTGTTGTAATTACTAGGAGAGCACTTTCTTATCGCTGGGTATATTGGTCCACTGTTTCTTTCGCCGCTTCAATATTGTTGCGTCAACTCATTTGCTTATTCGATAAACTGAGTTGCATTAGCATTAGAGAAAGTAAATTCTTTTTTCTTGCTTTCTTCCATTAAATTCACAAAATGATGAGTTGCGTAACACTTTCTTACAATATATATCAGAAAAGGAAATTTCGAAAACTTATTTTCGTATGCAAAATTTTTTTGGAAATAGATTTCAAACAAACAGGAACGTTTACATTCTGAAGAGATGTCTTTGCGTATTGAGAAAAATGCGTTTTTTTAAAAAGAAAAACGGTTTTAAAAACGGTTTTTGAACACATAAAATTAGTGAATTGCAGAACCTTTATGTCGACATTTATGTCTAATGTGAAGTTTATTAAGAATTAAACCAGCGCATGTTTTCTGTTTTTTTTTTTCAGTGTTCAGTATTCAGTGTTCAGTGTTCAGTAATAAAAGTTCAATCAAACAGAAACACGAAAATAAATTGAAATTTTACTTAAAAATATTTTTATTACAAAAAAATTAGCTGCGTTTTAAAAATAGCACAGATTTTAGTAAATAGCAGAAGATTTTGCTCTCTTTTTGGGGGCGCTCTTATCCCTCCTATGAACGGATCGGATCGGTGTTTATCGGTTTAAGTTATTTCTAATTTTCGTAATATTTTCTACTCGAGTTGTCGATTTTCTATAAATTAGGGAGAGTCATATAAATAATGCAGTTTCTTTTCGGATTTTTTTTTTTTTTTTATAAACAATCAACCAGAATTTCCATTCAACAAATCAAATTAAAAGTTAAAAGTTATGCAAAACACATAATTATTTGAATAACTCATTTTCATTTCAGTAAACACACACATTTATGTCTTTTAATTGTAGGACGAACGCGTTCTTTCAGAGTGACAACTACTTTTTCGTGTGAACGTTTTCAGCATTGAAGTGCTCAGAGGGAACTAAATTCAGAAGATTTTATTCAATTTCTTTTACGCGGAAAATGATTTTGGCTCAGATGTGCATTTTTCTACATTTTCAGCTCTCTGCGAAAAGTGAATTGTTTGCGATGTACTCAGACAGCACACTTAAAACTAGTCCAATATCTCTCTGTACATATGTATGTACCATATGTACCATATGTACAGGCCCTAAGTCAATAGCAGATTGCTACAATTCCTACAAGGGCCATAATCAGGTGGCGTAAAATATTTTCAAATTCTATTTTTGAAGTAAACGGTTTAATGCTGTATTCTCAGCACACTAATACATATGTTTATTCCACTTTCCTTAACGGCAAATCCTATATGAAGTTGGTGGTCATTATATAGAACAAACGAACAAAAATATATTTAACAGTGTATCCCTACTAATTATTTTAATTACGTCAGTGGTCCTATACTGTTGCACAGTGTGATAGAATCAAAATTTACCAATCAAAATATTTTATAAATTAGTATACAGAAAAATGTTTCTTATAGTGCATATTATGTACTATACACCAAAAAAATTAATAAAATCACATCAAATATTACATAAAGAGGCTTTTTCGAATAGAACAATACAACAACAAAAAATATTGTTCTTTTATTTTACTTAATTGAATTTTTGGCTGACCATATAGCTGTTTCGAGTATTGCCAAATACCCACCATCACCACCACCATTATTCGTAAATAATTTTTTGAGACTGCGAGTACCGGGAACCGAACTCCCATCCTGCCAAATGTGAAGCTCAGAGTCAGCGCTCCTTAACTAACTGACGCACGTTTTCTGGAGTTGTGTTGCTTTGCTATAAAAGTTTTATTAACAAATTTACTTGCTGTGTTTATAATAGAACCAAATCATAAACCAGCTGTAGAATAATTGAATCAAATATTATTATAATTAGTCAGGAATATATCTTTATTAAAAAAAATTTACTTTTAAATACATTTAAACTTGTTTATTAGTAAAAAATAAATTAAAGTTCAATAATTAATGCTCTTTCATAACATTACGTTAAAAAACCTATAATAAATACATTAGGGATATTAAGAGTATAGCATTAGGAGTCTGCTCCTACCTAAATATACCCATGGCTGATATACTGCTTAAATTGTCACAATTTTACCTGCAGTTGGAAACCGTGAATGACACCAACTAATTTTTCTGTGTCCTCGTATATATCTAGAAAACTTACAACGGTAACAAAACACTAAGTTTTTAATTAGAAATATTGACTAGCTATTGATTAGCTAACTATAAGATTTTTTTACCATAACTCCATTGCTGCTTGATGGACGATATATCCCAGCTTTGACTAGGCTCTGGAATTCTTCTTTTGGTGAATAATTTTATTTGCATGACAATTTGTCGATATTGGCATAATAATATTAAAGTACTTTTTCAGTAAATGTGCAATTTTAGAAGATATATCGTTTATATTTTTCGTGTACTTATCTTGTGTTCGCTTTTGACTTAAAAGATATATGTTAATGTGTCGATCAATTGTGTCTTTTTTATATTTAGTACTATTGCAAAGTGATTTGACAAAATAAGCTCCAATGATTTTTTTTTTTTTTTTTGAATCCATTTATTTTATTACAATCTGTGAGGTATGAATGAGAATAAGTAATATATATAATTATAAATCGTAATAATAATTATTATGATCTAAAAAAAAAAAGACACGTATGGACTATGCCCAGTGACATATCCATATATATTTAAAATAACATTGTGTGATCTATAAATACATATCTAAAATATCTCTCGATGTTTTCCTTCTCAGCCTTGTAAAAGTGTTGGAAGGGGACATCAGGTGTGTAACCAGCGGGTTTGGGTGCATATATATGCGATGAGCGTAATTCTTTAAAATACTGGCTATTTCTTCCTTGATTCCTTGATACTGGCCCCAATGATTAAAGTATTAATTGTAGAAATATTAGGGTAAGTAGGATTTTAATCTGCATTCTGAAAAATTCGTTCAACGTGCATGAGTTTACTGAAATCCATTTAAATCAGCATTACCTATAAATACCTTTTAAATGCAAATGAAGCTTATTAATATCTCTCTTTCTTATTTTGACTTCAGTATGTAAAAAATTAGTTATCACCTTTGCAAAATGGGTTTGTTCGAAGAGATAGATTGTCGACTTTGCTTAGAAACAGACGAGATCACATTCTTTGTGACTGCCCAACCTTGATCTGGGACAGGAGGAGGTTACTGGGTCGAGAACTACTCTCCCCTTCTGACTTTAGGAGGTCCGCAACGGCTGACATTCTGGCTTTGATTCTGTTCGTTTAGGATCTGTTGCAACACAAAAGATCAACCATGGTCGCAGTGCTCTCCTCCGTTGAGAGCTGGTACCCTGTTTATTCCTATTCCTATGTAAAAAATTATAAATACACAATAACCAAACATGTATTTAATAATAATGAATTATAATTCTCAGTTAATTTAAAGCTTGTATTTTATAAATTTAAAAACTGTATATGTGAAAAGATGAGATTACTTTTAATGTATTATATGTAGTAGTTATGTACTTATTCTTGTTTCGTGTTTGCAGATAACTATTACTTTATTAATTTTATCAATTAATTGAAGCGTGTTAAAATACACATAATATATTATAATAAGATTTTGGTAAAATTATATGGAAGTGTTTTGATATTGCTAGTTTTATAAATTATAATTATTACATTTGGTACTTTACTTTATAAATATAAATACATATTAATTTAAATTTAATTATATTTCAACTGAAAATTATTGCAATACCTAAGTTGAAAAAATTGTCATGTAAATATGTAATCAAACACATAATAAAATAATTGTTATATTACTTAATAAAATAAATATTTTATTAATATGGTGCTTCATTATGAAGGCATTCTCTGACCGTGTTAATGGACTCCTGCACATAGTGATTCTCTTTTTAACTTTTTTCTTACAGATAACACGGAAATCGTTAATAGATAAAGCAGCCTTCATGATGTTTAACAGAAGAGAAACTCTCAACATCAACTTTGTTAGTAAAATACGGACATTAATAGTACATTCATATTTTTTCATTTAGGCACTTGATCATTTATATTAATGAGGAAACATTCACATTATAGTGAGTTCATTTATGCTCATTATTAAAGAACTTTCTTCTGTTTACAAATGAAATACAGAAAAAAATCCGGTATTGTGTAAAATAAATTTTTTAAAATAGAAAACGCGGAAAATCTAAAAAATATTTTATATGTGAAATGATCAACAATAGAAACAAAGCAATATTTGAATACCGTAAATGTCGCGCAATGCACAGAAAAATGATATTTGAAATAAAGGAAAAGCAAATAATAATACTTTGCACAATATTTGCTGGAAAACGGAGAAAGTGCTGGACTTTAGTTAGTACGGCCAATAAAAATTATTAAATAAAATTTAAAATTACCATTTGTTTTTTTCAGGAAATGGGCATGTATGAAAAAATTGCCCAGAAATCTCTTTAATATGTGGAAGTACTTTCACTCGAATGGCGTCTCTCCAGAAACTCCAACTGTTGTTTTTTTCCTGATTTAAAACAAACAAACAAACAGTTAAATTAAAGTGATTAATAGCAACTTATTACTTAATAATATATCACACAAAAAAGTTATATATACATATAATTAATATATTAAATCATTTACATATATTTTAAATATCAATTACATATTAAATTAATAAAAACAAAGATTTTATTAAATTTTTGCTTTCTCAAAACGTTTGTTTACAGCTCAACTTTTGTTTATTTACATGTATAAAACATATGACTCATATTTCAAGTTTTCCTTGTGGAAAGTTTATTTTAAAGGGTTGCATTCGATATTTTTCGCCTTAAATAAGCTCATTAATTGATAATGAGCTTATTTATATAAAAGTTCATTGTATGGTAAATTACTTTCATTAGTGGTTATAAAGAGCAAAACCGCCTAAATGAAACAGTGTGAACGTGCTATAAAACAGATTTAATAATTGGTGTGTTCGACCGCTTCGAAGTGTGCCAAAAGTAACAAGTCGCTTATAGTATGTTTCCACAGCTTACTTAGTAAGCGTTACTTACAAAGTAAATTTTGTTAACCATTCAAAGAACTTCCGTGCTTTTAAACTTGATTATAAATGAAGTAAAGAAAAGCGAAATTACTAAAATTTGATATTTTATTTTATAAATTACAACAGCTGAGCTGCAGACAAACATATTGAGAAAGCACGCATTTAATAAAATGCTTAAATTAATTAAATATGTATAATGGATATATAAATTATATAAATATAAATGATTTAATAAATCAATTATAGAATATTTGTGTGATGTGTTTTAAGGTCTACTTTATTTAAACAAACAAAAGCTCTCTTAAAACTTTTAAACAACTTTCTGACACATAAAAGCTCTTTCATATGCTCATGTCAATGGAAACGACAAAATCTCGGTTACTTAAGAAACTTACTAAATAAGCATTGGAAACATGGTAATACTAAAGTCTCTCACTAATATATTCGTATCACTGTTGCAAATCGGTCAAATATTATGTTTTCGCAAAGAACAAATTTTACATATGTGCATATAATGCAAACAAACTACATTTTTGTACCATGAAAAGCAATGGATACTTTAACATGGATAATTGTAACAAACTTCGAGTCAAATAAGTTTTTCGCAACAACTTTAACACAATAAAAAATGTGTTTACTTATTTAGTGTATATATATATATATAAGTTTATGTAAATTTTTTAGATTGGTGATCCATTAACTGTATTGAAATCATTCGCTCAACTGCATTTTTAATATACCATATTCAGCTATCATTGCCGCTTAAGCATGATATAGACCAAAGAAGATTTTATTAATCTTTCCTATAACACAATTGTACAATTTTTAAATATACAAAAATTGCTTGTAGATTTAATACCCAATTCCACAATCTTCGTGTTTCCTTCATATTTAAAAATTCCAACAAAATAACCCGTTTTTGTATAAGAATACATAACTTTAACATAAGCAGAATTTTTATTTCTCTGCCGAACTTGAATTTGAGCTTATAATTAAAGTAATAATTTCCTCTTTAGAAAAATTATTAATAAAACACAATTTCACTCGTTTATTATCACTAATTGCTGTTGAAACTTGTATAAAACGCACGAAAGAAAACACAACAACAGATACGTAAAAATTAATCTCCAATGCTTAATGTAAACGGTGGAGTTTAAAAATGCAGATTAATTTAATCTCGTTCTCTTAAGCAGGATATAGACGATGCTACATGTTTGCAGACAAGGTATGCATGCTACCAAATCGCACCGTCTATATTCAAGGTTGCACACCAAATCTTGGTCTGAGACATGTAACACATGTCTGCTTGTGTATTTCGGAATCTGCAGACTTTTCATAATTTAAGAATTTTGGTGAGCGTCGGACGAGCAAAGATTGCAGAAAAAATTGTAAAATAATTGAAAAAGTTGTAGACATTTATTTTCTTTAAAAGAAGCAAATTTGAAAAAAAGTGCTACAATTATTAAAGAAGTTTATGTATTTTAAAAATTATTTTGTTCTAAAAACATTTTTGAAGTAAGTTTATATATTTTAAAAATTATGTTGTGAATAAAAATTTTAAAATGCAATACTTTAAAGAATTAAATTAAAAATAATTTTAGTTTTAAGAATAGAAATAAGAAATTATGTTTAATTCTAGGAAATATGAAATCTTTATATAATGAAATAAATAACATGTTGCTATTATCATCATCTCAATTCCTTTAGTTTCGATTACTATTTTGCACTCTGTACTTGCTCTGCTGTTCTGAACGCTGTAGAAAATAAATCAAAATGAAGTATGCATACCTTGTTTCAAAGTGTATAGCAAAGTGTATACTTGAACTTCATACTTGGTGTGCAGATATGTAGCATCGTCTATATCATGCTTTAATCTCACAATGTAAACGTAGTATAAGCACGTTTCTGTAAAAATATCCGTCATATTCACTTGTGTGTGTAATGCCCGCTTAAAATATTGACGTTGCTGAAATGTCAAAAAACGCGCTTGTTATATGTTTATTGTAAACACGAAGGTTTTTGTTATTATTAAATTATAATTTTGCTGTGTTTTAAACAATTCACAAATCATTGAAACGATAAAAAAATAATTAAAACAATTCAGCAGATGTTAAATTTATAAAATGCAAAAGATTTGCCAAATGAAAAGCTGAGTAAAAAGAAGATAACTTGTTTGTTAAAAAGGAGGTGTTTTATTTTAGATAACAAATGTTTTCAAAAAAGTATGCTGTGAAACGTAAAAATAATGAATACCATGATCCAGATTATGCAAATGATGATCAACCTGGGTCACCTAGACGCCAACGGTCAGACGACGAAGAACCGTCGATTTGTTCCAAACCAAACGTCATTCATGATGAATCTGTTGAAAAAACAGAGCGTTTGAAAGAGATTATTGCAAAACAACTCGATAAAGAAATTGAACTTAAAAAATGTAACTTAGAACAGATCAAAAAACGATTGGAGCAGTCGTGGCAACAATTTGATCATTTGCGTCGGTTAATTGTTGAGGATTTCTATAAAAAGCAAGAAATTCCCCTTAACCAGTCTGAAACAGAAATAATAAAGGATGCTACGAATTTGTTTGATGTTAAAACTGAAGTTCCTCAGTTCCCTTTACATCCGTCTCTTAAAAAAATCATTGGCAAAAAACCAAAGAATATGGATGAAATATTTTGTACGCAACCTAGAAGAGCTGCAGCGAATATAGCTACAGTAACAATGCGTTCGGAATCACGTGAGCAAAAACGTAACGATCGGAATATACAGAAAATGATACGGCAAAAAGGTATTGTCATCGATCATTCAAAGCAAAACGATGAAAATACAATTCAAATAAATACTCCAGTTTTGAATAAGCAAAATAATCTAATTATTAATAACAACGAAGCAGTTAACTCACAATCAGAATCTGTAACTGATGGTACTCAATCATCTGAAGCTATGCAATCTTTAAATCGTAATAATCTTAATAATAAAAAAAGTCTCTTAATCGTCGTGGGTAATACATCCCAATATGTTGGTCACGAAAATGATAATAAAAACGTAAATATTTCTCTACAAATAACACACAAATGGATTTTGTATTTACTACCAAAGGACAAGGAAATTCGTTTAGATAAATTCATAAAGAGAGTTAGTATAATAAAACTATACATACAATTTTTTTAATAAAATATATGATTTTAGGTGAGATTCATTTTACATCCATCATATGCGCCAAACCAGGTAGTGGACATAACTAGTGCTCCGTTTCAAATATGTCGTCGTGGCTGGGGTGAATTTCCCGTTCGAATTCAAATATTTTTCCATGATTATTTTCAACAAAACCCACTGCAGTTTGTACACAAACTTATTTTAGATAAAACTTTTAGTGGTATGCATGTGATGGGATCAGAAACTGTTGTCCAAATTTGGCTACGTTCTAATGAACAAGAAAATGATACGGTCACATCATTAGAAAAGCACCCAGAGAAACAAATACAATCACAGAAAACTAATTCGATACATTTAGAAGATTATGAAAAAAATACCACAGCTGAGAGGAAACAAGAGAACAGTAAAAACGTTACAACTCTTAAAAGTGATAAAGATCTTGATGAAAACTTATTGGAATTTCTAAATAAAATTAACGGCATACCATCACCAAGTTTCGCTGATATAAATGAGATCGAACCAACAATATTAGTGACAGAACCTTTAAAATGTACACTTATAAGTCCGAAAAAATGCGAAAATAATATAGTACAAAGTGAAAATGTAATAACAAACAATTCCATAACAAGAATAGTACCACCAACGTCAACATCATTATCTACAATTTCAAATTCCCACTCGCAAACAAATTGTGAAACGATAAAAACTTTAAGTAATTTCACAAACAACCTCTCACCTCCACCTCTGGTTAGCACTACATTTTCAAACCTGGATAACACTGTAAAAGAAGAAACTACGAAAAAAGCTCAATTTCAAGTTAATAATAAAGATTCTAAATTAAATGCAGCAACAATTTCTGCAATTGAAACCAAAGTCAACATAAATTCTTCGATAAAAAATGAATTAAAATTAATACCAACAACTTTAGCTACAGCACCAAAAGTTATAAGCTCGTCAGCAATAAGTAAATTAAGTTCTAACAAGCAGAATTCTAATTTAAGCAACAACAATAATATGAATAGTAATACTACCAACACTTTGAACATAAACACATCTAAAACTTTAACCAATTCTAATAATAAAACCAATTCACTTACTGTAGACAAGAGTATACTTCAACGGAAATTAGTTAAATTCGTGGATACCAGCGGAAATGTTAAATACATGCCAATGTATGTAACGACAGCAAACATAAATACTCGTCCAATAATAGCATCAAATAAAATTATTTCCTCTAAAGAAAAAAACTTCAGTGCAACCATTGGTAAGAATTTTAAAATAATTTATTAACTTTCACTTTTTTGAAAAAAAAATTAATACTGGAATTGTTTATGAAGATCCTCGAAGACATCCCCTTTTTAGTTTCGCAGTCTTGAATGAAGCATTGTTTCTGCATATATTTCTACCTAATAAGTACCAGTTCATTTATTGAGTTTAAACAGTATTGTTTTTGGCGTCCAATAATCTAATAGATTTAAATATTTCTTAACCTTTCTTATCTTAATCTTCATACTTTCAACGTACTGTATAACATTTATGTTTCTTAGGGTTTAAACGATACAGTCAACTGTACATGACACGGCCAAACAGCTTTTTCAAAAATCATTTTCAGATAATGGTTTATATATATATATATATATTTTGTTTTTATCCGGCTATAGGTCAACTATTGTAAATGTGAATTACAATAGTTTAGTTTTGATTAGGATTTCGATAAAATTTTTATAATATTGTTTCGTATAAAATTTTACATTATTTAAGTGTCCTCCACAAGACAAATTACAATGCTAGATCCTTTTAAGATAATTTCCGATGATGCGTAACGCTGACAGTAGCTTGGCCGTAACTTGAGTGATATTAGTTAAAATATTTTAAGGTGTCAACAGTTGGTCGATTGTCCACCTATTCATGCGTGATATATCGCATGTTCTATCACACCACCACATTAAAAGCCATCTCATACAGTGACTTTTTGTTAATGTTATGTTCTTTCGACACTTATATGTGGATTTTCACTGCCCTAAATGCAATGATTTTATTAGTCACTTAATAAAATTTAATGAAAAACATCGCCCATATTTTTGGAGCGAGTTTTCACAATTTTATCAAGATCAGCGGTTGTTGGACGATCTATATTTGAAAATGGCAAACATTAAACTATGCATATGACGCCTTAGAAGACAGTTTTGTTTAACATGCGTCGTTGATGCCGTCACATCAAATCCAAAAATAGATAACCCTTTATGATAAAAAAATATTAATATTGTATTTCACAGATTTTGTCCATAAATTTTAATATAAAAATTCATTTCTATCAAAATAGTAAATCTTGATTGAATATCTGAAATAGAGCTTAAACAGATTTCTGTGTATTGATCTCCATTAAGGAACGAACCTAAATCTTTCGGTATTAGTATTTTATGATGATACCGTACCATCTAACTTTTCAATGCTTAATATTTTAAGCTTAGTTAAATAACAATCGTTTAAAAAAATGTATATGTTTGTGAACATCAAATTACCTTTTATTTAAAAAAGTTTTGTTTAATTAAATTTTACTCTTTTGCGAGTAATACATCTAGAAATACTTTGCAATGAAAAACTATCAATAACGTTTCCCCCAACCGCAAGACTATCATTGCAGTGCAAAAATATTTACTCCATAAGATTTCATATTTTATTTAAAAAAACCCATATTACTTATAAATTTGGGTGTGATAACTTCGCTTCTAGCTCAGAATTTACTTAAAATTAAAATTACTTATTTGTAGTTAGCTAGGACAGGGTTGTCCAAAGCATGACCCACAGACTTTTTTCTGGAGTTTTGTTAATTTACTGTGAAAGTTTATTAATACTCGAAACAGCTGTATGGTCAGCCAAAAATTCAATTAATTAAAATAATATCAATATAATTTGTGTGGTAGTTCACTACTGTTCGAAACATTCCTATTAAATACCACAGCTTATATATAGCAGTTTATATATATACGATATAACAATTTCAATTTAATTAATACTTAATAAATAAACTTAAAGAAATATTTTTCATTTTTTTTGTTTTTAGATAAGGCTGTTTCTACTGTAAATGACATTCCATCTTCAAATGCTAATATAACCAATGAAAAAGCAAAAACTGCATTAAATAAAATTGTGCCCATTGCTACAACGAAATTAATTCCAATAACGTTAACATCGAGAGTCGATGCGATGAAAAATGACGCAGGAAAGGCTGTTCCAGGAAAAGCTGCTCAAATGAATTTACCAACTAAAAATGTTTTTCAAATAGATGGAAAGGTATATATAATAGATCCCCTGCATTCAAAAATAAAACAACAGAAGAATAAACAAGAATCTCTTCTGAAGCCACAAGTTAGTTTACTTAAATCACAGGAACAAAAACAACAACAAAGCTTTATACAAACAAAATCCCATAACTTCCATTATAATACCGTAGTTAATGATCATGATTATATCCCATCACCTTTACCTAATAAAATAATAAATAATTCAACAAATAAGCAACACCAACCTGAGCTATCTAAAGATTTCAATCAATCTTATAAGCCCAAAGAAATTGTAATGAATAAACTTGAATTTACACAGCATCCTCTCCATTTAAGTATACGTGAAGCACGTGTTAAGACAGCTATAACGTTGTATCATCAGGAGCAGGACCGCATACGATTCGAGCAACAATTTAAATGCTATGATTTTCCGACAATTCGAAGTGCAGTCGAATTTTTATTACGACGAGTGCCACTAGTTATGTCAAAAAAACTGACGCATAATTCTATGCTTTCCAGCTTAGGATTTGTTAAGAAATCAGCGAGAGAATTTCAACTATTGCCTGCATTCAAACAGAGGTCTTCTGAATGGTTAAGAGCGAAATATATCGAACATTGTTTATGTAGTCACAAAAAACTACAAGAGTTAAATGTGAGTGGACGAGATCTATTTTGGACAACACGCGAAATATTAGTATTTGCCCGTTTCTATATGTATACACCCATAATAAAGTCATTGGAAACTACTAAAGAAACAGAAACGAAACAAACTTCTACGTTAGAAGATCAAAATAAGTTAATTTTGGATAAAAATGTAGACCCCGACATTGTAACATCAAAAAGTCACATAATGAAATGGTTAGATTCAGTATGGCCTAAAGTGCAAGCGCATGAAGTGCAGGAATGCGATTCTCAAATTATTGATGTACAAGATATAGATGTTGAAAATATAAGTACACTCCCGCATCACACTAAAAGTAAAGGAAGCATTGAATCGCTAACAAATGAACCCAAACAAAACCAACTGGATATGGTTTGGTTACAAGCTCCAACAGAATTAGCAAATGAAATCGAAGTATTGAAACACATTTTTATGCAGAGAAATCTAAAAGATTTACAACCAGAAGAAATAGATACCGGAGTAATGACCTCAATGGCACAAATTGTGCTGGCAAAAGCTTTGAATATTTTTATGGAAAAGATATTACGTGAGGTGGTTTCTAAAAAATTACAACATCACATGAACGATGAGAAACAAAAAACAGTCGAACCAAAATTGAATAAAAGCATACACCAATCACAGTACACCAGCAACACCATTGTAACGAACAATCAATTGAAAAATATGCTTATTACTCCTATTGATATTAGCAATGTGATAATCAAAACAGATGAATTTGATTTTTTGTCTAACAAATATTTCGGCAGTAATTTGCAATAAACTTAATAGTTTTGCAGCAAATGTGAGATTCGATTGATTAAATGCTTCTAAGGCAATTCAGACTATTGTTATTAAGAATATATTAAGTTGGTCGATCTGTACATAACGCAAGCACGACGATATTGCACATCAGGAAGACTATATATTTTTAAATAGCAAGATAATATCAATTCATTTAACAGTCCATCATTCTATTTGATCGTACATAACAGTGTTGCAGGCAATGCGTGTGCTATTTACAAAAAAATTTGGGGTACTCATCTAAACTTATAAACATGCCTTATAAACCTTATAAACGTGAAACCTTATAAACCTTATAAACGTTATAAAATTACACGAAAAGTTTACCGAATAAATTTATATCGTATAAATTTATTTATTGTCAATACAGAGTTCTATTCCAACACAAACAATAAATTTTCAAAAATATCTTTGTAAATACTTTTTAATTTGGACTTTTTCCTCAATTTCGATGTTTTATTTTATAATTTGTTGATTGCGACACAGCTGATCAATAAAGTTTGCACATATATTTAAAATTTCAACTATATTGGCTAAAAAATTGCGTTGCTGAGCATTGCATTTTGTGCTGTCATAATTATTGCTGATATAAATAGTCCTATTATACAGCAGATTGATAAATTTACACAAATATTTCTCTAAGTGCGTTCACATAACCGTCTACGTAAACGCATAAAATTATACATTTGATAAATTTATATGCTTAGATGAGTACCCCTATACAGTAGAAACTACATGAACAGATGAAAAAATTGAAAGCGTGCGTTTTTTCGCTCTTTTTTCGCTCTTTTTTTTAATTCGCTCTATTTATTTCGTCAATTATTTAAAACAGAACAGTAAAAATAGCATTTTGCATAGAAGCATTGCATGTTTTAGTGAAAGTGTAACAATTTTTTAATTCCATTGCGCGCTTATTGTATTTTACACTCTTAGAATAGGTTTTAATTTTTCTTTTTTTTTTTTTGCATTTATGTGTATTTTGATATTATAAATCGCGTGCGCGCATTATTTTATAAAGTGCTGTTATAAAGCTGCTATCTGTTTAGTACTTCAGTAATAAGCAAATTTTAAATTAAATAAGCAATATTTTCAATACATCTGTAAATATATATACCTGTAAATAAATATAAAGTTGCTGATATTTTTTTTCTTAATTCGATATTTATTTATTTTACTGATTACAAAATTTTTTAAATTAAAATTAATATTAATCCGTACTGAATATTTGTAATATTTGCTAATTAAGTTATATGTTTATACATAATGATAAGTAATGTATTGCAATAAATTTATCGTAGCATTAGTTAAATGAATTTAAAGTTTTCGATTGTATTATAAAAAAAAAAATATTTTGAAAAAATTGAATTTTAGTTTTAAATATAATGTAATTGCAACGTTAACTATTTTTAACGAAATTAATAAAACATATGCCACATAAATGAAATAATGTAAGCAATTCTCAGGAATTA
The DNA here is from genome assembly GCF_002237135.1 of Teleopsis dalmanni. Lineage (NCBI taxonomy): Eukaryota > Metazoa > Arthropoda > Insecta > Diptera > Diopsidae > Teleopsis > Teleopsis dalmanni. The sequence goes on from NC_051848.1 coordinate 48,104,647, forward strand.
CACACAGTTTTAAATCTTATTAACTAGTTTTAAGCAAAAGAAAATGTTATCACTAAATTACTATAAAGGATTGAGAATATTTAATGTAATACTTTTATACATTTTTTATAAATTATTAAAGCAGGACGCAGACAATGATAAAATAAATAATAAAATAAATGATAAATGATAAAATGTTGTTTTTTTGTATTGTTTTATTTTTTTTTTTTAATTTTGTTTTATTTTTTTTTTTTTTAATTTTTTTTTATTTTTTTTTTTTTAATTTTTTTTGTATTGTTTTATTTTTTTTTTTTAAATTTTGTTTTATTTTATTTATTTATTTTTTTTTTTAAAGTTCTTTATACAATTTTAGATTTGTAATTCATAAAATGATAATTTATTGCTTAAAGTTTTTGCAGATTCGGTTTTAGAACATTTTGAATCAGATTTATTATTTTATAGAAAAATCATCCTCAGAACTGAATCGTAAATAAGCAAAATTGTAGAAAAAGGGTCCAATGTTCGTGTTATCTCGAACATTGAAGTGTGAAGTGTACCTCTAGATCATGATATATAACTCCATTTTACTTTTTTCTTCAGTATTATGTTAAGTCATGACTTTACTTTAATAAACCAAAAACAAATTAATGATCTCACAATACAATCGTGTTACTGATGAATCAAGCTTAAAACAAAATTATTTCTATATTTTGAACATAATTTTATATATAAATATATAACTCTTATTCGATCGGAATTTATTTAATTTCTTGATGATAATTTCTTGAAGTTATTTAATTAGTATTATAAATAATAGATATTGAATTCTTTCAAGAACTATGTCCCCTCTTATATCTAAGGGTAGTGATTTGTATATTAATAAAACTCGACATATCTTTATGATGATATTGTTTTTATATATTAAAAGTTTTATTATACAAAGAAGTATTTTTATAATTGTATTCATGGTAACACCCGGAAATAGGTGTAAACATAGACGTACACACATTATTTACAGTTACAGTAGTAAACATTGCTCTGAAAATTTTTGTTTTGGCAAAATTTATTAAATTCTGTGTTCAATATTATCGAAGACATTTTCGTAGCCCATAAATTCCTGCAATTATTTGCATTTTTATTTGCATGCAACAAAGGCAAATTTCTGATATGTACCGACAGTAAATTTACAATTGAAGCTGTAAAAAATATCAATTATAACACCGAATAAATTTTGTGGTATCAAAAACAACTGCATACGTTTTTCAAACAAAATTAAAATCATGTGGATTCCGGGGCACGCAGATTTATAAACAAACATATGGAAGACGAATGGGCTATGGAATGGTCAATGTACAACCATCGCTACAAATCGATCAATACCAGTGGTTTAAAAGCTATATATCCACTATTATGCACTCGTCAACAATGTTAGATTTTTATTCGATTGCGAATGGGACTTTCAAAGCTTTTTCATGAATATCTTTTGAGTGGTGATCAGACATTAAACTGTCCATTCTGTAATAGTACACCAGCCATAGATCATATACTTAACGATTGCCCTTCTTAGGATTCTATTCGTAGTAATATCTTTCCTAATATCTTACCTACAAGCCTGTTAAAAACAATTACTGTTGAGAATATACTTTTAATGTATAAATACATTAAAGCCTGTAAACTAGTAAATAAATTTTAATTTATAATATCCGAGCTGACGACCCTGACAGCTAGCGCTCGTTTTTTTCTTATCTAAGTTATAAGATTTTATATTTTGTAATTAATTATAATAAATAAATAAATAAATAATATTTGCATTTTATATGTGTATGATTGATATTCCAGAACCATCATTTTTAAATCAGCACCTGCTATATGCATGGACAGACGGATGTGTTAGTCAAAAAACAACGAATTATATAATAGATATATAATTCATAAACTGGGCATATCTTTGTTTAGAAAATAATAAATTAAATTTATAGTTCATAACACATGTTCGAGTGACTATAGGGAGGTTAGGTGCTGAGGTCTTTTAAGCTCTAATTATGTAAATAGAAATCTTAATATGTATATGTAAATTTAACGTGTTGAACCATTTTTATAATATACCATTTTCATTTTTTTTTTAATATATTTTTATAAACATTCTGTTGATATTAAGCAAATGAGTTCAGTTATTATAGTTTTTTTTTATATTATATAGCTGCATCAATTGGTAATGCACTATACTAATATCGCACCACAATGATACCTATTATAGGTATTATCTTCTGTAAGGCAGATCCAGTACATTATGTCTTTCAACTCTTTTAGTGATTTTGGAAAAATAATATTGCCTGTAAGCATAAAACTATCGCATACATATCTTTTACTTAATATATGAGATTTATATATCGATGTGTATTGATTCGTTAGAGATAAACCAGAAAGGATTAAAATATTTTTTTAGTACTGTTGAATGAAATCACATCAAAATTTCTATGTTGCTAATAGTCCCCAATAACAAGGAAACTATATATCGTCATACATCCAGGGGGACTTAAAAATGCCTTTATTATTATATGTTCAAGACACAAACAAAGAATTTTATTGTGTTTTACAGCATTCTTTAGGCGGGCTTTACTGTATCCATTTTTCAAGCTAACGTTCTAGTTGATGTATCTGTTCCTTCACGCCTATAGAAGCTTCTACAAAGGATTTACCTAATGTAATCAAAGTTGTATAACCACCAAATTACTATATTTGCCCACAAGAGCTCCATCAAATGGTAGTATGTAAAGTTTTACACCTTGTTTAAAAACTTAAAACATTGACTAAACGATGGAATCATTAAGTCAATATTATTATAATAAATAGAGGCTAAACATGTGCTTTAAACTTTCCAGTAATCCTACTTTAAACCAAATTTATTTTTGCTTGGTAATACAATGTCCATGTAATGTAAAACTATGGATCTCGTCTAATATGCAATATTCTGCGATTTGTATCAGAAGTACTAAGCAAAACAAATCACTGAAAGAAAGTTAAATTTCTTTAGTTTAGTTCAAAACGTTTATTAATTAGAGGATATAAAATCCTTATTATAAATTTATTCTGTTATATATATATCCCATATGTTATTTTGTACCCAACTTCAGATTTATTTTTTCATTATTGTATTTTATTTTTATTGCAATTTATAGAAATTGTAGTCAGAGAACAAAACTTATCCATCCGCGATAAATAAATTGCTTAAGTGGTGCTGTCAAACACAATGACTTTGCACTTTGTGAACTATTACTTACTTACTTACTTAGTTGGCCATTAGAGACATGAGTCATCCAGCTAGCCCGATTAATTGCTTGTTGTCGCCAGTTTGTAGTACCGAGCGCCCCCAAATCATTAGTCACCTAGTTCTTCCACCGAATATGTGGACGTCCTCTATCGTGTTTTTCATCTCGGGTACCGATTTGCACGAAATGACTAAGCCAGCGAAGCCGCTGAATTTTTATGTGCTTAATTATGTCAATGTCGAACTTTGTAAACTATTGTACAACAAAATTAAAAGCATTAAATTTAAAGTTATAATCCGAAAGTACCACATTCATATGCATCTTCAGTTGGGATTATCCGCGATATAGATAATGTTGTATAGAATAAAATAAAGGTAAGATTCTTGGAGACATCATGCAACAGTAATCATAATCGTATTATTTAAAGAAGTTCTACCACTACAAACAAGTAAAGTTCTCATATTGAACTAATTTTGAATTAATTTGATTAGATACTGAGGCAAATTAAGATAAACTCAAAAATTAGTCTATTATATCATATTGGATCGTATGCGACTGTTATATTTAACTCAAGGTAGATATGTAGGTTGGACTGGTAGCTTTGTTTCCAAAAAAGCCCACTTGAGCTCAAATAATGGCCCTTTGTAGTACCACAGGAGCAGCATTTGTACGTACATAGATTTAAATCCGTATACACTCAACGCCGAAAAGGGTAACGTCTTCCCTATTAGGTAAAGAAAAATCAATCGGACAGTTCTACAAACTTGGCCAGGTCCTAATATTACAGGATGACAGCTCAGCTAGATCGGTGAGAAATAGAAATCCGAAGATTTTTGATCTTTTTCTAGCTAAAGAAGGGCACTGACACCTCGGTCTCCTCCTCGTCCTCAGAGCTACAACCTCGACAAAAGTTGTTGTAGGGTAGACCCAATCTCATAGCATACTTTTCTATTTCGCAGTGGCCCGTCAGCACACAGATATCGTGGTTCTTAGCATATTTAACACAATACTGCTATTGAATTTATTGTTTCTAAAAGTTTGTCTTATACAAATTATACTCGTATTGTATTAGTTTTTAAACCCAACTAATTGTTATTAGGGGGGCTGTTGTGGAAAATGATACAATAAAAATACTACTGGTCTTTGGGAGTTTTTGGCTGTAAACTAGTGTTAAATATTTTCTGCAATTTCTAGATAACGCTGAATAAAATAAAAGAGTTCTTTAATTAAAAATAATTGGTTCGCGTTTATTATTAACAATATATAGTTTTAATTTAATAACATACATTTTTAATATTAAAATTATTTCTAGTATAATTACTTTGTTTACATTTTACTAAATGCTAATTTAGAACATTTTTAGTAATATGAAGTAAATTTTAATAATTTATTTTACAAAACAGCAAAAATTGTTACTGAACTGCTTTGCAAGTGCTTTACACTTACTTAATACTTAAATGTGTGTTTAAATTCAAAAAAATATTTTATTTATAAAAAACTAAATTCCTACTACGGTACAAAAATAAAAATAATCTCTAGGTTTAATATTAACGTTTAATTTTTTTTTTTTTTTTTGAGATAAAATTTAAATAAATGATACATCATTTTTATAAAAATTTAAATTCAAGTTGTGTAGAAATGTAAATGAACTATAAGGTAAGTAATACTAAGTCTAATAATTTTTAGTTGTTTTTAGTTGTCAATTAAAAAACAGTTTTAAATGTTTTTCATATTCTTTCGTTTCTCTTTTGCTTTCGTATAAATTAATAAATTTTATTTAACAATTCTTACTACTTGCCTTTAGGAATATATAAATTTTATATATATATGCTTTTTTATATAAAGTTTTAATAATTCTGTCAGGATATTTTTTTTATTTTAGTAACGTTTTAACTTTCCTTTATCTTTTAAAATAATTTGCAAGAGTGTACAATCACAGCCTTTTATGAATTTATTCATTCATTTGTGTAAATAAACAGTTTCTAATGCTTTTAGTTAAATATTTAATATCTTAAAATTACGCATATGAGCCAACATGTTATATAAAAATAGTTTAAACAATATTTATAAAATAAAATTTTTGACACAATTTCAATAATTCTTGTGTTATCCGTGTGGTATAAAAAATGTTTCTTTTAAGTATTTAAGTAAAAAAGAAATAAAGTTAAATGTATAAAAAAATTAGAGAACTAATATATTATGATGTGCAGCAAGTGTGAACTTTTTAAAAAAAATTTATAGACATCAAAATATTTTAGAAATTGTTTACTATAAAACAAATATATTGAATAAGTTGAAAAGTTAAATTTTTCTTTTGCAATGCAAATACAAAAAAAAAAAATAAATAAGACATTACTAAAATAATTTCGCTTTATTGATGTGCTCAAAAAATAATTTTTGCTTGAATTTCTAATTTTTTTAAACCTATTACTAAATATACTGAATATGCTTAAAAGTATTTTTGCCAATATATGTATAATTTAAACTAAACATAAAAAATTTACTAATTTACAAATTCTTAATACAATTGTCATAAGGCGCTCGATAATATATTAAAAACACAATAAATAACCTATTTAGTTGCTTTAATGAATTAACATAATTAATTAATTCTTATAAACTTAATTAACATTTTAAAATATAATATATACATATTACAAAAATTAAAATACGCTAACTCTATACTAATATATGTATTCTACTTAATACACAAACTGCATCTAAAACGCAAATGTAGCGCATGTGAAACGCATTTGAAGCGCGTGTGAAACGCATGCAAATAATGCGCAACTAAAAATCAAATATTTTAAATAAATTATATATGAAAAATATAATACAGTTTTTAATAATTTAATATTCTTGTGTAACAAAAATTCTTGTTGTCGTGAACGTAGAGATGTTTGCAATTGTTTCTGTATTAAGTGATTGGTTAAAGTTTTTGATAATTGGTTAAAGTCTTCTAAAGCCAATCATTCAACCTGTCGACGTTAGTAATCAAGTAATCGAGGTTATAATTTGATTCTTAGACCCATAATCGGCGACTCTAAAAAGAAAAAAAATTATTTTTTGATCATTTTATATTTATTATTTTTTTTATAAGCTATAGTCTGCTTATAACAAACATTGATTTTGTTTTTTTTTACATTTTTTTTACATATATTAAACAAAGTATAAATAGAAAATTACAAGTAAGAAATGAAGAAAATAAATAAAAATATTTGTACAAAGTTTGCATATTACTTAAATCAAATAATAGTATAGTAGATTATGTAGTAGCGAAAAACTAAGTCCACAATCAATTTTGAAGACTTACTTATTCACAGACCTTATATTCATATAAGACAAATGGTGTCTTGATGACTTTTGCTTATAATACTGTATAGAATTGTATTTTGCTATAAATTTTCGTTAAAATGAAAGTTACTTCTGTCGAACAAATTGACCGGTGCTAATATACGTATTATGCATTATTATTTATATATATCGGTCAAATAAAACAATTTCTTATCCTGACGCGTGGAATATTAAATAAGTGATTTTCACTAAACAGGATAGACTTAAAGATATAATTTGATTAATTTATTATTTATTTATTAGTAACATAAGTACGTTAAGAAGACAATTTCTCATTTCGGAAATATCAATATACTTTATATAACTAAAAATAGTTGGGTCATTCCCACACTGATAACTATTGATATTTTTTTTTTGTTTTTGTAGATGAGAAGATGGACATTGCATAAAGCAGCAATGTCAAAACAAATTTTGATGTCTAAAAATTGTTCAAAAAATTTTAGAATTAATTTAAAATATTTAAACATATAATTTAAAACATATATAATATAAAATATATTAAAATATATATATATCGAATTAATAATATATACATCGAATTAATAATATTATAAAAAAATTGATTTAATAAAAAAAATTAGGATTGAAATAAAGAATGAATTAATTAATAATAAAAACTGCAACAGCAAAAATAAATAATAACACACAACTTAAAAATCAACTTGTAAAAATCAAAATATTAAATAAAATACCAAAAATTCATATTAATTATTAATGTTTAAGTATAATTTTAATTTCGCTTAAAGTGCATTAAGGAATAATAATCACAAAATTTATAAATTGTTTTTAAATTTATGTTGACTTTAGTTGTGTGTTGTTTTACCTATAAATTGATGATGCAGATGTAGACCTTGACCAAGTAACTAATAAACCCTCACCTCTACTGCGCTGGACTTTAGTTTGCAATAAAACTTTAGTGCATTCATCTGGACGTATAGAAGTTTTTAGAGTTGAAAAAAGTAAACTGTAAAAAAATACAAAAAATACAAAAGTATTTATTTATTATAATATAAAAAAAAATTAATATTGCTTCAGAATTATACAGTAGAAAATTTCTTTACATAAAGAAATAATTTTAAAATATTTAAAAATATTTGTATATGCAAATTTTAAAAACTTACCGTGGAAATATGGCAACTACTGTGGATAAAATTATAACTAGCCAATGTACTGCAGAGGCAAAACAATGAAATATCACCCAATAACTAGAAGGCAGTCCGAAGCAATTAACGCAGATAGAATTATATACTATAGAGAAGGCATAAAATGAAACAAAACTGATAATAATAGAGAGCACATGAAGAATAGTCTGGAAAGAGGCACACATGTTAAATTTTTATAAAACAATAATAAATATTTAACTTACCCAAGAACGTATCTCAAATGCACCATGTAACAAATTCGCCATAAGACAAGAAGCAGTTATAGTGGTACCAAATTCCCAAATACCGACATCCGATTCGGCATATGAACACAAAGCAACAAAAAATATTACCAAACTTTGATATAATGAGTCCAATAAAATTAACCAAAAGTCATGCGGCTTATAAGCAAGTCCTAGACGACCCTTTTATATAAAATTATACAAAAATATTATAAATAAATATACTTTTATATATTACATTTTTTGATTAAAAAAAGCTAGGAAGTTATGCTACATTATAAGTGCAATAAAACAAAAAAAAATAATAGATATAAAACTAATAAAAACATAATTATCGAATATTAATTTTATTTACATTTTTATAAAGATGAGGGTATTTTAGAAGCAAATCCTCAGGCACACGCTTATCGTAAACGCCAATTGCAAGTGGCGGTAAGGAAGTAAATATCAGATTATACAACATTAAATACATTTGATCCATCATTACAGAACCTGAGAAACCACAGTAAAGCTGGTACCAAAATATTAGAAAAACAAATGCCTAAATAAAAAAAAAAAAAAAAATATAATTTTAAATAAATACTTTTAAAGTAAGAACTTTTAAATAATCTTACCGCATTTTTATAAAAAAAGTAAAGTATCATACGCGATAATCGGTCATAGCACCAAAAACCATGTGTTAACAACAACCGTTCTAAGTAACGGAAGCGGGCTACTGTAAAATCAGCAGCCATAACGGCTTGGGTACCTTCTTGACCTGAAATACCTACGCCAACATCTGCCATCTGAAAAAGAAAAAGTTATTTAAAAACTGTTTAAGTAAATTAATTGTAATTTTGAAAAAACTTATGAACCTGTCAAATTTGCACGCAAATGACTTTCTAATATATGTAATATTAATTTTAATTATTTATATATTTTTTGTTGCATATTAACAATCTTTGAAAACTAAAATATTGATTGTTATTAAATTGTAGATCATCGTTCATAAACGTGCTTCGATAGAACTATTTGGAAGTACATTAATTTCAAATAATTAATTTCATCAAACTAAAAAATTTAATTCTCAAGAATTAAACACAAACACCGCCTTTAACAGAGGTCCAAAACTATTAACATTCAAATAGATTCATGGTTATCCATAGGAATAGGAATAAACAGGGTTCCAGCTTTCAACGGAGCAGAACACTGCGATCATGGTTGATCTTTTGTGCTGCTCTATGGTTATCCATTGTGATTTCGAAAATAGAACGTAAATAAAATTCACTTGTGCTTGCGATTTAGATAGTATATCAGTTTTAATGCATTACCGTTATAGCTGTGTAATATACCATAATTTAAATATACTTAATGTCTTACAGTAACGGATATTTGAGAGTTACTTTTCGATGGCTTTTCAGAAAATAGTTTTTGGCAAGTTAAGAACAATCGGCACAAAGACGATCATTTTAAAAATAGTATGATAGAATTGAGTAAGAAAATTAAATACTATGAGCTAAGCTGGACGAATCTTGCCATCTCAACAGATCACATACATATATCAATAGGAGTCGAGCTGATGTGTTTGCTAGGGTTTTGTATATGATTCGTAAAAACAACCACACTGCTGTAAGGTGCAGAGACTTGGACAAAAACCAATAGTGATGAAAACACACAAAGCATTTAATAGTCACTGATTGAAAACGTGGTAGAGTAAGTCCCTTACTAATAATATGATAAGACTAGTTGAAGAAGGCTATTAGACGCGGTTACAAGAACGATATATGTCTGCAAAGGTCAACTAAATAAGTAAAGAGGTATAAAGGATTTATGTCTGAAGCATTTGTTTAAAATTTGATAAACAATACTAAGAAAATTATTAAATTTTGTATATGTGAACAGTGAATCTATATTGCACTGTGTATGTAGAGAACGGAACCAAAAACATGACGTATGGATAAAGATTTTAGCAATATCAATTAATGTTTAATAATTTTAGATCCTGATCTTAATGATGGCCAGAGTCGTGATATAGAATCTACTAAAAAATATAACTATAACTATATCTACTATAATATAACTATAACTATAACGTTTAATTTTAATTTTAAAAAAAGGTGACCTGTAGCCATATATAAAATATATAAAAAATATATATTACAAAAATATTGTTTTCAAATTAAAGTTTTTTTGGTTTTTCTTACTTGTATCATAGAAACATCATTAGCACCATCTCCAATTGCTAGTGTGCACAAATTCAATTCTTCTTTTACAATCTTAACTAGATAAGCTTTTTGTAAAGGCGTTGAGCGACAACACAATACAGAAACACAGCTTTTAGCTAATTTTAAAAATGGACGTATTAGATTGGACCTGTAAAAAATTTAAATAAAAATTAATTTACGATTAATAAATTTTTTATAAAGGAAAATTCAAATACCGCATGTCTAAAATAAAAGTTAGTGTTTTGCCATCCACTACCAATGCTTTCTGTTTAGGTCTTGGAGTCATGCCAAAGTGTGCAATTTTTTGTTCATCAAATTCTGACAAATAAAAATTGATAGCCGATTCTGCAGCATCACGTGATCGCGCTACTAATCTGAATACAATAAACAAAAGAAAGTAACATTATTTAATATTAATTGCATTAAAAGAATTATTTTAAATAATAATAAACTAATAAACACCTAATTAATTCCATTTGTTGTGTAAATAATTTAGCGGAATATGCTATATTTATTGCAGTTTCTGGTTTATCACCCGTTAGCACCCATATCGATATACCAGCTGCCATCAATGAAGCAATTGTTTCAGGTACACCATCCTGTAAACGATCTTCAATCCCAGTTGCACCTAGCAATGTCAGATTGCTTTCCAATTTGGCAAAAGAGTCTCGTAATCGACGTTCTCGATTCTCAAGAGACATCTCGATTTCTTGATGATGTGCCCACCAATCAGTGTATTCTGCGGCATTAAGATTTCTCTTCGCCATAACCAATATACGTAAACCTTCGCGAGCATAACGATCTAATTGTTGCTGTGTTTTCTCACGTAGTAAACCTTTAGAGATGGATAAATACAAAATTTAATAAATCATTTTTATTCTCTTTGTTTTTATTTTTATTTTGTTTTTGTTTTTGTTTTTTTTGTAAGCTTACTGTCAATCGAGTTTGGTTTACACTGCGTTAGAACAGGCATAATTGAACTATCAGCACCTTTTGTGTAAAGAATAATTTCTTGTGTACCAGTACGACGTATCACTATGGACATACATTTACGACTTGAGTCGAATGGCAAAATTTTTAGCACTTCATATTCTGTAACGCCAACGTTGGGCAAACTAACTAATATATGATTTGGACTCCGATTTATAAGACAACAGTCGTAGCTATAAGCTGCATTGACTAATGCTAATTCATCCGGACTTTCTGCTTCGTAAAGTGGCCGCCCATCAGCAGTACGATATGTTTGTTTTGATTGTCTAAAACAAATATTAATGAATTATTAATTTCTAAATGCAAAAATAAAGCAATATCAAATCATTAAAAATAAAAACTCACTGACTCTTGCAATTTACTTACGAAAATTTTGTTGCTAGTCTTTTTGATTGCGTTTTATTATTAAGAAACGATGTTAAACTTATAATTTTGGAGTTGATAACCGCTTTTGCTCGGCCTGTTGGAGACACACTATTCGAAATTGATTTCATTTTCAAAGGTGGTGATTCCGAAGTAGGTGTTGTTTCTGCCGAACTGCTGATAGGCGACAGAGAAGGAACATGTGTTTGCATTGGTAGTGCATATGCTGAATTAGGTGGGGGCGATGGTGTCACCGAACGTGATTCTGCTAATCTTGTGTAACGATCAGCTGGTATCGCCGATACTAATTTACTTGTAGTAGCAGCAGTAGAATTGTTTGTTGATTTTAGATTTACTTCTGCAAAGATCAAATTTTGTTGCTTATCAACACCTTCGAAAAAAGTATACATCACAAATTTAAGATATATAAACACACAAAAACAAATACCTTTTAATGTAGCTGAGCACTCTGGGACCACATTATTCGCACTTTGCACCTCAATTATGCCGCTAGCATTCATTAAATCCCTATGGGGTGCTGCACTTACTATTACCGTATTACATATTGCCAAAACTAGAAGAAATTCTTGTATGCGTTGGCTATTATTTGATAAATACTGTCCAGAATTTAAAAAGTGGGACATATCATCTAAGAGTGTTGTATTTGCTATTAAAGGTGGAGCTGGCGAACCAGGTCTTGAATACATTTTTTCCAACTCCGATGGTGGATGGTTATAATCAGTGCCATTTACAACACAGCGTCTAAAGAGCATTTTATTTTCTGTAAGTGTCCCTGTTTTATCAGAAAATATATGTTGTATTTGTCCTAGTTCTTCTGTGATATTCATTGCTCGACATTCGGTTTTTTTATTTGTATCATAGTCGAAGAGATCAACATTATTATGTATGTGATATACTTGGAGTATTTTACATAGTTCAATTGTAACATAAAGTGACAATGGTATCATAACCTGAAGTATTATAATATAAGTCCAAAAGGTCAATAAACCTTCATAATCGGGATCAACTTTAAAGGGCAAAAATGGCACAGGAAAATGTTTAAACGAACTTAACCACATTTTACTGCCAACTGCACCAACTACACATAGTACTAATAAAATTATCACACACCTATAACACAATTAGAGAGAAACAAAAATAATTATATTCAAGTTTTTAAAATGTTAGATAATTATTCACCATATCACATCAATATTCATTTGCTGCTCAACCTGAGAACGTTTATAACGGGGCCCACTATTATTTAACATTGACTTGGTTTCATGTCCTGCATAGACAACGATTCCTTCAACGTAGTCAGTATTCTAAAAATAAATAAATGTTTTTAGACAATTATAATATCACATAAACACAATAATAACTTATATACGTATATACGTATTCTGCAAACATTAAGCAAATTATTTAAAAAATGAAATTATCTTGGATTAGGGAAGAAATTAGACAAAAGAGGTCAGAGTTGTCAAAACGAAAGATGGGGAATTTTTTATTGTGACAACGTTGGGTCGCATACAGTGTCTTCACTAACACCTTGTTACCACGAAAGGCCTGGCCTACGTCATTACTTTAGAATTTTACAATAAAAAGGGCAATATTTGAGTCCAGAAAACTGTTTTTCAATTAAAAAAAATTTTTTATTTTGACTAAAAAATGTCAAATACCTTTTGATTAAAAGAAAGGCACAAATGAGCTATAAGAGTTAATCATTCATGGAATAATTTGGGAATTATTTGTAGTGAAGATTATGTTTGTTTGTTGTGGATGTGAAGGAGAATTCTGATACTTATTTGACATTCGAAATGTTTATATACATTTTTACATTTAATTTCTAAAGCTATTTTAAGATCGAATTCATGTCTGAACTATGCAGTTTAACATATTAAATATTGCTCCCGATAAATCGCTATTTACAGAGATAAATAATTTAACTCGATATTAATCAGGTTTGAGGCAAGGTTCTGTGAAAAGCTCTTTAAAAATTGTTAATTACAACAATTATTATGTTGTTTAACCTTAACTAAACTATGAAACATAAACAATTAAATATAGATTTGATGAACTTTTAAACACAAATTATTTAATCAAAATTTTCAAATATAGATATTTGAAGAGATCTTAATGAAATTGTGGGTCGGTCAATAACATTGGAAAGGTAAGCGAAATAAACTCCAATGCTGCTGTGTATACAAAAATGGGCAACATAATTTGTCTTGATCCATTGCGCCATACACAGTACACAATGCTTTCAGGTGATCTACAACGATTTGAGTCATTTAAATGTCATTCTTAAGCTTAAACCTCTTTTTTTATTTAACATGTTAAATTTGCGTAGTGGAGACTTAGCATTAACCGATCCAGATATCTAATTTGTTATATTTATTTAGTTTGTATTGTCATGTTTTTTAAATTAACTCAATTTTTATTAATCACGAATGAAAGAAAGAACGGAGTGAGTATACATTTCACTTTTTTTATTTGAATGAAGTTATTTACCTTAAGCCTACTTTCCCGGAGTAATAAATTCTCAGTTGATATAGGTACGCGTTCTCCTGTTGAGTGTATCAAGGCACCGTGAAATCTATATAATTTTGTGGTTGGCGCATCAGCTTCAACACGACTCACAAATTTACTAGGTGTAAAGATGTTTTGTTTATCAGTGAAACCCCGTACAACCTATAATGACAAGTTTATACATATATATATATTTATATAAATTTAATATAAATAAATTAATAACTTCATTTTTTTTATTGCAAGAATTTTGCTCACCTCTCTACGTTTGAGATTTGTTTCACCATCTAAATCACAAGTGTCTATATAACAAACCCCATGGGGGTCGCTAGTACGCAACAGTAAAATATCTGCTGGCACTGTTTCATTATTTGATAAGTGTACTATATCACCAACATGCACATCCTGCCATTTCAGTTTTTGATAGCGCTCCGTTTCTCTAAAAATATATAATTGGAAAATGTGTTAGCTTAAAATTCTTCATTTAAAATCTAGATGAATAATAAAATATATAGTATATATATACATTCTTATATTCTTACAAACGAAGCAATAAAACTCTGTAAAATAGGTTCTATACTACTTTTTGTTGACACAACAGAATTTAGAGACCTACTCTAAACCCAGAAGCGGGAACAATAGACCCGACGATCTCAGTGCCAAATCCTTGTTACAAAAACAACAACAAGAGAATAAGGTGGTAATCCTTATGTGAATAGACAACGAGTAGTTCTAAACCCTCTAAACCACATAAATTTCTATTTAAAAGTCAAATAGTCTCTGAATTCCTCAAGAAATCTTGTTAAATAATAAAGATTGGATTATCCATTGTTAAATAATAGGAAATCGTTAGCTATGCTATTTGATACTTATTCTACTTAGTCTTCTGCTTCGGTAGACACACCATTCTATCATTAAAGTCTCACTTCGATAAATTCTGCAGAGTAAGTTCTATTAATTCTTAAATAAGCGATCATAAGCTTTAAACTCTTTGAATATTAGCACCTGAAGGGTCAATAGAATAGCACAATAGAGAAAAAACAGCTAATGATAACGTAAGGTATTGATAGTTAAAGATTAACTATAAAATTTATCGAAAAAATTAAAAAAAAAAACTAACTATAAAGAGTTATAAACTTTAAGCCTTTTCTTGTACAAAACGTGTTCAATTTAGTTAAAAAGACATTTAATGGATTAATAATCCATTATTTCTATCCAATTATATCCATTATGTATCCAATGTTATTTGCATACATTGTCATTAAAATATAGAAAGTTTTTTGTTTTTTGGGATTTTTTCAATACCTTGAATTTTGGTAAATATTAAAAATAGAGCATATATTTTTTATAAGTTTCATTTAAATCTGTTCAGATTTATTTCAAGAATGTTGCACATGATTGGCAAAAAAAATTGACCACTTGATTCTATTTTAAGTTTACCATATATTATTTTTGATAAGTTTTATTTAAATCCATGCAGATTTATTTTGAACATGTTGTAGATCAACTCCAAGAAATTTAATCATTCGAACAAATGTCAATTAACTTCGATATACATAAGTATATGGCCCAGGTAAACACTCTCAAGTCTGTTCATCAAGTTTAATTTTAATAAAAACATCATATCGGTCATTTGTTTACAAATCGGACACCTTTTTAACCTCATGATCTCCAATTTGGCTGAAGTTTTTTTGATGAGCTCGGAAAAAATTTTTTTTGATTTTTTTTTTCTAGGAGATATGGACCCATGGGGTTTTAAGGATTGACATTGTAAATGTAAAATTAAGGTTTCAACGTGTAAACCTAAGACAATTCTCAAAAATTCTATGTTTTAATATGATATATATTTTTTTTAATTTTATTTTAAAATTGGTTGTTTGTTCGAATCAAAGTTAGCTGAATCTCATCAAACCAAAATTGTAAATCTAAATATTTAATTTTAATGTTATGATATATTTTCTTAATGGGTACATTCCAGTGTTGTTCCATACCTAAAAGCGTAGTGCTTTTAATTACAAATAGTGTGACTTATAGTAATTGTAACATTTAAGTTTATTAAATTTTTAGGAGTGAGTATTCGGTTGCGTGGATGACTTTTTGGCCTACATTTATTATGTATAAAGGCACGACATATAAGACACATATGGTGATAGAAGAACAGCACCTACAATACGAATTTACAATTCTGAAATGAAATTTCCATGTTGAAGTATTTTAGACAATTATTGTTTACTCTTCAATAACACGAACGGTGCATTGTAATTACAACGTAAAGCAGGCGTGGTATCTACTAACTAAAGAAAATATTTAATTTCAAAAACACTATTTATACATACATAGTACAGACACATCATTAGATAGCCATATACCACAAAGCAATAAGTATTGAATGTCATGGTCAAAATTATTGTAGTCTTTACCTACGTAGTACTCATCCTTATTATGTGTACAGATGTTACCGATAATTATGTTTAGATATTTGTAACGTGGTCATGTGTTTTTTGGGTTCATTGAAATAAACTTATGCGTACAAAGTACTATAACATTTTTAATACAAAACATTCCATTTGCTGTGTATTAGCACGGAAATTTAAAGAAAAATTATTAGACGCTTTTACTGTAGGCTGTGCATTGTTCAGAAGTAGCTAGATTTCACATGAACAAATTGTATAGTTCCAATCTGCACAACTATACTCTATCCCAACCTATGACTACTCGTGCATAATACACTTATGCAGATTATTTGGAAGTTTCGCAGCACTTTTGATGAATTTGTCTAAAAAGTCTAACGGACCAACTTTTATTAGTTCCAACTTCTATTAGTTACAATTTTCTTAATTTCCAACTTTTTCAGTCAGACTTTTTACAAAAATATTTACACAGCAGGGTCAACATATTTAGTCTTGTGGGGTTAATATAGTTTTTGATCGCTGATTGTGCGGAGTAAAAAACACTCTGGATTAGATTAATATACAAATAAGACGCACAACTAAAATAAGCTCTTTGAGGAACAATTACAAATTGACCGAGGGGTAAATTAGTCTAAGTAGCGAAATCTGAAACCCCGGTATAAACGAAAAAATAATTATTTATGTGGGTTCTAAAAAATGCGCAAAAATATAATAAAATTCTAAAATTTTTTAGAATCTTTTTGGTTGACATAGTTATTGATTTAACATAGCACCTAAGAAACCGAAGTTCATTGGATATGATTCGCATAGTTCAGATTGCAGTGATCTATATATGATCTCGAATAATAAAAAGGCATAATAACAGTTCTGTGCTCATAATCTGCAGATCCGTATTAAATAATCAAGTCAACACCTATAAGTTCATAGTTTTTATATGTTCTCTAATTTGACGAACGTCTTAGTATATAGTATATATAGTATCAGAAGAGCATTTAAATAATAAAATAATGTTAAATAATAAATGCAATAAATGTGTAAATTCAATAGTTAACATATGTGATTGTTTTTAAGAATGTATAAATCCCATTTTAATAGAAATCCGTATCTAAAAGGGATACTAAAAAGTATGCATCGTTTATTACACTACATAAACACCACACAGTTAATTATTTCTTTATTACAACTATTTTGAGTACAAATATTTTCGAATAAAGCATGCATGATCGATCAATGCGTACCCTTAACCATATAAATTACTTCTAGACACATTGACATAGCCATAAATATAGTAATGTTAATACCAAGATAGTTTCGCATACTAAACTATTTAATTGAATTTCACTAAAGAGACATAATAAATCCATGCGGCAATGTAGGTCACGAGTTCTTTTCCATTTTTTCCATTTCTTTACAAATGTCATGTTGTGTTTACGTTGTTATAATAGCAGAGCTATTTAACTATAAAAACCAAATCCATTGTCACAAAGTAAATACGGCACTGGGCTGATGCATGTGCTGCTGTTGACATTGCTACTCCCAATAATAACACAAATTAGTACAACAGAACTAATAAACCAGATTGGGGTATGAGTACTGCATTATTACTATTGTACGTTGGCAATTTAATGACTGGTAATCGCCAAGGAGTTTACTTTCATTAACAACAACTATATACATTATAAATGCTTATTCGTATTGCCCCTTTACTTCTAAGAACAAAATTATTTAGCATGTCAACTTCTGATTAAAGATAAAGTTTCGTTTTGGTATGAAAACTTTGAAAAGTTGTGTTACTTAAGTTTTAATACAATCATTGATTGAGTTTTAAGTACTGGTTTTATCCATGTGTGGACGATTCAAGATAAATAAATATGTTTTTGACTCAAGGACATTTTTGTTGACAATATGTCATTTTTAACGTTATTTGATACGTTGTATTGATAAATGAAATTTTGTTCTTAAAAACATATATCAAAATAATAATTACTTATAACATATAAATTTTTATACTTTTTGAAAGACCATGGCATGACAATATTCATATTTTAACCAATATGAATATTGAACAAAAAGAGGAAAAATCTGTAGCCACAAAAAAAATTTTAAAAAATGTGTAGACTTAAATTAGACTTCATTCCGTAAAATAAAATTAATTTATAATATTAATCGGACTCATCGAAAAAATCGGACTCAATGAGGAGTAGATTAGTCAAAATAGCGAAATCGGAAACCTGGTGCCCTCCAGTAAGCTTCATTGCTATAGCTATTTTATTAAATACATTATACATTATTTACATTATAGTTTATTTTTTTTTTGTTGTTTTGTTACTTCTTAAACTTGACTCTAGAGTTTAGAGTTTTCTAATTTATCAAAAAAATCGGACTTAAAGAAATACTCTAAAACTATAAAAGGTAACTTAACTAATCTCTAGATCAGAATGAAAAATCCTCTAACTACAAATATATTAGTCATCGCTACTAATTTGATAGGCGTGAGTTCTAAGCCTGGCACTTGCAGTCCAAACAAATTATATACGGACTATAAACTAATTAAGAAATTCGAATACTTCCCACCACAATAACAGTGATATAGTAATTTAATTTGGATATAAAAACCAATTCAAAGATATAGAATATGCAAAAAAAGACTTTTTACCTTTTGATTCTTTTTCACTTTTCACCCTGATATGATCCTGATATGATTTTTTAACAATAGTTATAATTGAGCCAAATGCAACAACTTTAGCCAACTTTAATTACCAAAAGATATTATAATCAGGTTTTTAGTATATCAAAAGAAAACTTATTATTGCCAAAGATTGTAAACAATATGCTCGATACTTCATTTAAGAATACCATTAACACACTCTCAAGAGAGTGTATTCAACTCGAGAAATTTCTAAATATGTTGACAATTTCATAAAAGCACATATCCCAATAGTCTAGAATAAGAACTCAAGATAATTCATTTGAAAGGTCAAAATTAATTCATTTGACAGTTCATTGGCTTGTTTACAAGCGTAGGAAGACATTTTGATTTTTGTGTTTCAGAAAAGAAGCTGTGTATGATGGAGTTCTCAAACGTGATAATATCATTGCTTTATATTTGACTAGAAAAACAAGAGTGGTTATCGTTCGAGACCTATAAATCATTTCTGTCTCGTACCATAGCTCGCCCGACGCCTAGGAAGTGGACCAAAGAAAACAGTACCAACATTAGAAATTATTCGTGAAGTAAAGAAGCGAATTAAGCATAACTCACGCCACAGCTGCAATCAAATCGCAAAGGAGCTGAACGTATCGCGAGAATGGATACAACACATTTTAAAAAATGAGCTCGGACTAGAGCCATTGAAGTTGAACAAAGTGCATGATCTCACCGATAAACAAAAAAAGTTAAAGTCGAAAAAGCCAAAATGTTGATTCGTTTGGTCGAAGATAGTGGGTTGCCGAATTTGGTTTTTTTCTGATGAGTCACCATTCGTAATTGAGCAGTATGTAAACAAACAATATGATCAAGTTTACTTGTCAGAGAGGTTAGTTGAATATTTAAACATACGAATGGCTACCAGAAAGCAGGCGACACCGATGATGATGGTGTGAGCCACCGTAACGATGGATAGATGCTTTCTTTTCGTATTCATTAAGAAATTATTTTAGAGGAAATATATATTTGTATATAATGGATTTATTTTAATAAAATGTATTCATATGCACTTCGAATTAGTTTTTAAAAACTCTTTTTAAATAAGCCTCTGCATACACAATTTGTTTCTGACATATGCTATGTACTATGGTTAATCAGCTCTGCAGAGGTTACTTGAGAGATCCGCTTGGTACGAGCGGACGTGTTGTCACTCAAAGCAATGCAAGCAAAATTACTTTCAACATCAACTGATCTTATTATTGTACATTGTTTTGGAGCACAACGAGAACAATATGGAATGATCGAAAAAAAATTTGATATAGCAAAATATGATCACCACTTTGACAATAAAAAAATCAAGATTTCAGTATTCGGTTAAAAACATTCAATCTACTAATTTATTTGTTTTAATGTTTATTTATATCTTTAATTTAACATAAAATTATACAATTAATTTCGTGCAAATATCTTTCTTGTGGCAAGCTTCAAGTAATTTCAAAACATTAGCTCATAATCATGTCAAAATTGAAAAACAAGATATATGGTATGGTATAGCAAATATTTAAAAGCATGTCGTCAATTAAATATGGTAACTGCTTAGTGTTTTCAGTCCTTCAACAAGTTTTTACAAAACATTCAATGTCAATGCGGCTAATGACATAGACAGACAGACAGACAGACAGACAAACAGACAGACATGGAAATATAAAACGATTCAGTTAGGCCTTAACGCTACAACTAAATTGTAATTGCTAGAAATGAGTAGTAAATAAATTGACAAAAAGAATCACATAACGCATTTATAACAGTGAATAACAGTGAATTGTTCAAAGATGTTTTTGTTGGTGTCTTTAAAAGTACTGAAATTTTGATAAAAGACAGCACTCATTATACTCATAGGATGACTAATAAAACAACAACTTTTAGACCAAGTTCAATTTATACGAATATTCATATACATTTGAAAACAAATGTATCTGTTTTGCTCAATAATATGAATACCAATAATTGAGATAATAAAATAGTGATCACATCTCCGGTACGAAGGCCAAAACTATAGCAAAGTAACATTAACATATTTGCCTACTTTTGGCACCACGCACTGATAGCTGTCCGTTTTTGCTGATTTGACTCTGAAGTGTAGTGACATCTCAACAGATCCAAAAATTTCTCGGAAACGTCCCCATGTTTTTGTTTTTGGTCCATAATACCTATATACATATCAAATACGCTTCCTACAACATCATACGTTCATGTACGATCTATATTTAATAGGTAAGGTAAAGTCTTAAATTGTCAAAGTTTTTAATAGAAAAATTTATCAAAGGTTTTTGTTAACTTCAAGAAAACTATTAAAATTAATAGAAAATAATAAAACAAATTCATTTATTTGTTATTATTTTTATTTTTTATTTTGTTATTATTATATTATTTATTCTTTATAAATTTATTTGTTAAACATTTAAAATAATAGAAATATTTCGAAAAGTAGTAAACTACAACAACAAAAATTATATTTATATTATTTTAATTAATCAATTAATTAAGTCAAATTAATTAAGTTAATTAATTAAGTAAAATTTATTAAGTACACGTGCATATTGACGTTAAAATCAAATTTAATATAGAATTATAATGGAAATAATATGAATAAAAATATATATATTCATTTACAGTCTGGCTAGTACGAATCGTAGAGTAATATTAGCATGGCTTTCCACGTAATACGTTCCTAGATTAAGTTCTATGCACAAGAAAGAAAAAAAATCCTATAAAAAATAATGCCTCTAAAAAATAGTATTGATATTGATATAAAATATAGTATTGAAATTTAACAATTAAAAATAAAAATATAATTAATTCAATTATTCTACAGATGGTTAATGATTTCGTTCTAATATAAAATACAGCAAGTGAATTTGCTAATAAAACTTTCATAGCAAAATAACAAAACTGCAGAAAAAAGTGCGAATGTAAAGGTCAAGTACGGCTTTGGGTCAATTGGTTAGGATGCGCTGACTTTCAGCTTCAAATTTAACAGGGCACGAGTGCAATCTCTGGTACTTGCAGTCTAAAAAAATTATTTACGAACAACAAAGGACAATATATTACAATAATATAAAAATAATTTTTGTTGTAGTAGTTTACTACTTTTCGAAACCAGTCTATTATAATATATAAGTATATAAGTATAATATATAAGTATACTTATATATAATATAAGTATATAATATTTAGAATACGTGTTATTAGATATGTTATTTTCAAATTATATGAAAAATAAAAATTGAAAATTAAATCAACATAGTTAAATTTTTTTTACATAACAACCTTGTCTCATGTAGTAAGAATGGGGCCAGAGAGAAAGCTGAGTTGCATATACAACGCAAAGCCGATGACAACCAGGCACAGAGGTAAACCAAGAACAAGATGGGATGATAACGTTTATGGTGATGCAAGAAAGATTGAAGTACTGAACTGGAAGAAAGTAACAGAGCATCGGGACAGAAGAAGGCAGTTCATGAGGGAGGTTAAGGTTCACACTTGGCTGTAGTGCCAAATAAGAAGAAGATATTGAAAATGTGATTACTATTTTTAAATTAAAATTGCTAAGAATTTGAAAAGTTTGAAATATGTGACAAAAATGATTTTCGAGAATTAGTTTCCAATACGCCAACACATCATGTACTAAAGAATATAAATATTCTTTGTATCGAACTTAATAAATATAACAAATTGATTTTAGCATGCCCTGTGGCATGTTTTTTGTTAAAATATTAAATATTGAAAGTGCATACCAATTATTGAACATGGCCTTAATACTTTCATAATTTAACATGAGTTTAAATTATTTAACGCAAATTGTGAGGAGCCTTAGTGTATGCCTTTCTGCCTTTCTAATATTTTTATGAACTTTATGCCAATTTAAAATGATATAGTAGACTTTTTTGTTTTTTTTAAGCGAAACTACTAAGTTCGAACAGTATTATCGAGAACTACCAACTATCGATGAAGAAGAGTTATCATAATACTTTTCAAGCCATGGTGGGATCTCTATATCACTTTAAAAAAGTAATACTTGGTCAAGTGAATACAGGAAATTGAAATTGCAGACGTAACGTCACTAAAACACTGTAATTTATTAACTAAGCTAGAGATATATTTTATGGATTGTCACTTTCTAGAAATCGTATGCTATTTTACGAACTTAATAAGTGATATAATAATGCACAGAAGTGCTCTTGTTTATATTTTTATACTAAAAATGTAAAATAAAAAAAAATATGTCAATTTAAACATTTTTTTTTTGAGCACTTTAACGAAATATCTTGCATCGAAGCAAAATCCTCGAAAAAATTTGCAAAAATCTTAAATATTAACGTATATTATATTAAGAAAAAAACACTCTTTTGAGATTTTTAAAACTATGAATGAATTCTGAAGAACTGTACATTGTTTATTTGTAAAAAAATAGATGACTTTGCTATATCATGACTATTAGTCCAAAAGTTTGTGCGTATCTCGCTTCAAAGGCCATCCACAGGGAAACAGTGCATGATAGGAAAGGAAAGTTTTTTTTGCAAATATATTTATAAGATAATAAGACATTGATTCTCGCAAAAAGTAGCAATTCTATAGAAATTTAAAAAAATGAAGTTTCTTGAAGAAAAAGACGAAACAATTGTTAAACAAATTAATATGGATCAGCATATTTTTTTGCTGAATACACATAATGTTATGATTTTTGTTTCTTCCAACTCCGTTTTAGAGATAAATGAATTTCTAGGGAAAAATGACATATTGTTTTTACAACATTGCAGCGTTTCGACTCAATAAACTCATGAAGAACATATATAGATTAATGTTTTTCTTTACTCATTCACTAATTAAGCAAACTCAATATTAATTATAATTATGAATAAATGCTTCAGTGTCATAAAAAATTAGCATAATAACGCAATAAAATTATTGCAGCATTTATAAAAGCATTTAAAATACAAAAATATAATGTTCAAGAAATTTCACTTTAAAAATAATTTCTAAACACATATTTATATACATACATATTTATATATATATTTTTATTTAACAACATTTTCAACACTTAACTAATTGGTATGGATTGTGTCTTCGTTTTAATTTCGCTTTCACATAAACACGTCAGAACAGATTGTTATTTCTCATTACCTACTATAATTCATATTCATATTATTTATATTTATTTGTATAAAAACCTTAAGATATTTATTCATTAAAAATTATTTTATTTACATTTAAATAATATTATTTCTCTTTAATGTATTCTCACTGAAATATTCAAAGAACTGTACTTAAACAAAGGTAAGGTATAGTTGCAATTGCAATTCACAACTTAATCGTTCACTAAGATATCGAACAATTTTATATATTATATATATAATATGTTATATTATATATATAATACATTATATAATACATTAATTTACTTTATGCACTAAGCAGCAAGTATCTGCAATCTGCCTATTCTTAATCGTAATAATAAGCATTGAATGTAACTATAGTACTTTAAAGAGATCTTCCACGGATACCCCTATTTCGATCCCTGCCCCTGTCAGCTACGGGCGTAGGCTGATTTGTGACCATTTTTTGCGACAGGCAAATAGTGAGTGGACCCTTACTGTCTCAGCAGCCAGATCAAGGGCTGCTTGGCCCATCTATTCCAAATATAGAACCTCTGACTTAATCTGTAGAAACAAATCTGAGGTTTCTAAGCTAATATCTGTCTTTACGGGTCACTGGTCCATAGGACGGCATGGAGTTAGACTTGGCCTTCCCTGTGGTACCTCATGTAGTGCGTGTCTACCAATACTTGAAGAAATGACACCAGAACATCTGATGTGTTTTTGTCCAGGTCTGGCCAGAACTAGGTTTAAGTTTCTAGGGGCCCCTTTCTTCAACTCACTTAGCGATATCTCCAGCATCAGCATTAGCCAGATTCTTGCCTTTGTTAATGCCTCTGGTTGGTTCTAGTTTGACCCTCTATCTACTACCTACTATTACGAGGTTTTTGTGGACTCAAAACGGCTTTCATCCTTAGCTATTTGAGGAGGATTCGTCCTCCCTCCACCACAACTAACTAACTAACTGTAAAGAGATCCCTTCTTTTTGGGATTATGCCATATCTGGTTTTAATATAAGCATAAGTTCAACAACGAGTGTTAGCGCCAGGTTCCGTAGGCACAGGTTAACACCAATAATCCGCTGCAATTCACTAATCAATCGTTCACTGAGATATCGAACAAATTAGGTATATGGTGCTTTAAACTAATTTGTTTTATGCACTCTTCCTAATTTAAGTATCGACAATCTTCCTTTTTTTAATTGTAATGATAAACATTGAATGTAATCACGGTCCCTTCTTTTTGGCACTGTGTCGTGTCTGGTTTCAATATAAGCGAACTGTTTTTGTTTGCGTAACAATAGATATTTAAGTTCAACATATTCGGTTGCTTGTTGTCATTCAATAAATTGTTCTTCCCGACTCATTTCAATGAATGCCAATCGACGCCTAGTCTGACCATTATTCATTATATAGAATAGCGCAAATTATGGTAATATTGCATAATTTTGCTGCAATAACTGTAATTACATGCAATTCAATGTAAAACGTTATAGTTAAACCGCAATGATCTTGCTTGAAATCGCAGTTCTAATTATAAATATTTGCTTATCTCCTAAGTTGAGATGTCTATCTTAGCTTCGATAGATATTTCTCACTTATTTGGAGCGGACTCACATCACATCATATCATATCGCATCATTAGGTGACTTGAATACCCATCACTATTTGTAGTTTCTTACCCGATCATGTTAGCTCATTAGGTTACTAAAACCTAAAATGGTGTATTATCGATATTTACGTAGCCTTCATTTAACATTTTACAATGTCAAAATACTGCAATCAAATTAAATTAGGTCGAAGTCGGTGACTCAAATTATTATCGCAAACAATTCCTGCTACTTTTTGTGCACAATTTTTTTATTTCCCATAATTTTCAAAGAAACATACTTATATAAAAAAAATATATTCTGAGAATTCTGATAAGAAGCATCTAGCATTTCAAGACTTTCAGTGTAAATAGAGCCCTCACATTGTAAGTATTTAACTTAGCTCATATATTATTCCAAATATATGAGTCTGACAGTATAATTACATAGTTGAAACCAGGAAAGTAAGTGAAGAGGAAGACGCATATAGACCAACACTTTTTTTTAGTAGCCAAAATTATCGAATTTTTGACCTTTCACTGCTATCATGCGCAATCATATTCTTGATCAGTGATTTTAAAAGTTTCATCCCTTCTACGCCCAATACAAAGTTTTGCGTCTTGTTCTTAAAAGTCTGTTGAAATGCTCTGCACATACCACTGTACTCTCTCTCTACTCTCTCCTTCCCATTGTATATAAAAATAATAACTCAATCAATTTAATAATGCTAAAACTCGGCAGTTCGAATTTCTACCGATTATCATTGCATTTTGCATTCCTACGAACTATCAAATCTAAGGTGCGTGTTATAATAAAAGACTTGGTACTATTAAAACAGTTTCTTATTGGGTGCAATGTATATTCATATTCAAATAATAATTAATTTAATTATGTCTCTCTATCTGTTGCATTTATTAATATCTTATCTTATCTTATCTTAGTTTTTTGTTGACATTAAAAATAGGAAAATATTTATCATATTGGACATCGATCACTCTATCAATACTGAACATATATTGTAATTTCGTTACAGACCGATAGCCCGCTTAGGAAAAAATTTTGTCTTCTCGTGCAGCGGGTTTATCTAATGTAGTTCGTTATATATCCACTCGACCATTTTTTACTGTCATGCACTTCCATTTTAGATCTACTCTACATGATATCATCTAACTGTTTAATTATTTTTCAGCGCACACTGACTAGATCAGTGTCCAGCTTAAATGGGTACTTGCATGCAGGGACATCTCAGCACTACTGACGGATGACTACGTAGTTAAATAGTTACTTGAAGTGGAAGAAGGAATAAATCCTCCTCAATTAGATAAGAAAGCCATTTTGATTTCACAATTCCTTGTTATCATGGGTGGAAGAATAGTCAAGTTAGTACCAACGACTGTGCGGCCAATGCTGATACTGAAATATCGCTGAGTGTGCACCTAAAAGTTTAAGCCTGGTTCTAAACAAGCCTGCACATAGTCTTTTACACATAGTGGTGTCTTTTATTTGAGGGTTTGTGGACCTGTACTACAGAAGAAGATACGGAGTAAACCAAGATTTAACCCATGCCGTTCTATAATCCAGTGCCGAGTTAAAACAAATATTAGCCTAGATATTTCTGATTTTTATTTGGAATAGTTTGACTATGTAGCCCTTGACCAACCTGCAAAGGAAGTATTACCCCATTCCATTTTTGCCTGTCGCAAAAAATTGTTTTAAGTTCGCCTTCAGTCGTAGTCCCTACATACCAGGAAGAAGACATGTTATAAGACTGGGTCTAACCTATGATAACTTTTGTGTTGTTTGTGGCTTTGCAGATCAGAAGGAAACTGTACTCTACCTAATTTGTCAAAGTTTTAATATCTTCGGGGCCTCTTTTCTTACCGACATGACAGAGATGTCAGCTTATAAAATCGACATCTTTCTCATCATTTACTATTAATGACTACATCACAATTTATTCATTTTTGCATTAATTATTCTGTATTTCTTGATATTCAGTAACCTCTTTTAGTTTTCTATTTGTTAATTTTCTCTAAGGACTTTGGAATTACACAGGTCAGAATATAAACAAAGTTTTATCATCCTGTTATCAAGTACTCGCATAGAAAATAGAAAACTACGACAGAACTAAAAATAACTGATTGTATTAGTATAAGCCAAACTTAAATTTCTCATCAGTGAAGATACATGTATAGCAAATATATAAATACAAATAGTGTCGAGCTAGATTCGAGCGTGTGAAATAACTGACAACAAAATATCTATGAAATGTAAATTAAATTAAGCGAGTATTGTTTAATTTATTCCAAAAACTTATTTACAATTAATTGATTCATTATTCCAATATTAATATAAAAACTTTCATCCCACGATTGAACTGAAACCAATGAATAATAACTCTTATACATACTTTTTATTACAATTTTATTTTAAAACTTTTATATCAACTTTTGTATCAATTGAATAAGATATTAATTATAATTATAAAGTATGATATGATTTGTTTTATTGTAAATTGAAAAATCAATTAACTTCGTATTAAAATACATCTTACATACATATATTATACTTCTACATAATCAAAATAAAAAACTTCAAGATAAAAATATTAAATGCTTGTATTAGTTAATAACTAACCTTGAATTTAAAATGTATATATATATATATATATACATGTGTATGTATGTTAATAAAAATACAAAAAAAAAAATACAAAAAACCAAATAACAAAAAAACTAAATATACTAAGAAAAACTTAAAGTATGTTCATAAAACTATAAAATAGTTTTTATACAATGCGCACCCAAACCCAGAAAGCAATGAACCCAAGTAAAGCAAAGTTTAAGAGTGAACATATCCAATAATAGATAATAGATAATACAAGAAAAGTAAAATATTATTTCTGTCAACGTGTTCAATTCCATTTCATTAGAACTTTGTATAGATTGGAAAACAAAAAAAGATACAAGATTTATATTAGTGAAATCTTTTACAAATTACCTTCAGTTTAATAATCAAAAGCAACTTAAATATGACATTGAAAACTCAGTTAACAATATAAGATGCTAATATTATTTATGGTATAAAACTCATTCATAAAAACAAAAACTAGTTTTTAATGGAATACTGAACCTATGAGCCTATATAAGACACCCTTCACTAAAATATCTAAGGGCTTCGGAGTTTTGTATAATAAATTAAAAAAATTTTTTATTATTATGTTATAACAAAGTTTAGATACTCAGATTCATAGCAGTATATGTATAATACAGTATACGCCCGCCTTAACATATTAAAATCTGAGTTAGATTTTTTTTTTTGCAAAGCATACATACAATCCAACAGATGCACACATTTACAAATATTTATTGTATGAATATGTAAATTCAATGAAAGAAAGATAAATTCAAGCTTAGCAAAGTATCTAAGAACACACATTAGTATTGCTGCTAATATAATGTAGAACTACAATATATCGACACAATAAAACTGGCTAATATTGGCAATACGTTGTCTTTCCAAGCAGTTCTTAAATATTAATAACAGGTAATAATGGTAAAAATGGTAAAACGAAATATAAAAACAAATAAATACGCTAAAAGCTAAGAAATCAATATAAAACAAAACAAAGCAGAATAATAATAGACCATATAGTCTGTTGACAGCGTTTGGTTTGGCAATTCGCTCAAAACAATTACATTTTATTAAAGTGTGTAGGGTACCGAACATTTAAATAAAAATCAAATGCACGAAACTGGATTAATTATTTGTCATAACTGTGTGTGATGTCAGAAGTAGATATAAGAATGTTTCCAAACATTATTAACTTTTATTTTTAAACGTTTATCGAGTCTCTTGATATCAACATGAACCAAAGCAGAATAATAATAGACCATATAGTCTTGTTGACAGCGTTTGGCTTGGCAATTCGCTGAAAACAATTACATTTTATCCAAGTATGTAGGGTACCGAACATTTAAATAAAAATCAAATGCACGAAACTGGATTAATTATTTGTCATAACTGTGTGTGATGTCAGAAGTAGATATAAGAATGTTTCCAAACATTATTAACTTTTATTTTGAAATATTTATCGACTCTCTTGATATCAACATGAACCAAAGCAGAATAATAATAGACCATATAGTCTGTTGACAGCGTTTGGTTTGGCAATTCGCTCAAAACAATTACATTTTATTAAAGTATGTAGGGTACCGAACATTTTAATAAAAATCAAATGCACGAAACTGGATTAATTATTTGTCATAACTGTGTGTGATGTCAGAAGTAGATATAAGAATGTTTCCAAACATTATTAACTTTTATTTTGAAATATTTATCGACTCTCTTGATATCAACATGAACCAAAGCAGAATAATAATAGACCATATAGTCTGTTGACAGCGTTTGATTTGGCAATTCGCTCAAAACAATTACATTTTATCCAAGTATGTAGGGTACCGAACATTTAAATAAAAATCAAATGCACGAAACTGGATTAATTATTTGTCATAACTGTGTGTGATGTCAGAAGTAGATATAAGAATGTTTCCAAACATTATTAACTTTTATTTTGAAATATTTATCGACTCTCTTGATATCAACATGAACCAAAGCAGAATAATAATAGACCATATAGTCTTGTTGACAGCGTTTGGCTTGGCAATTCGCTGAAAACAATTACATTTTATCCAAGTATGTAGGGTACCGAACATTTAAATAAAAATCAAATGCACGAAACTGGATTAATTATTTGTCATAACTGTGTGTGATGTCAGAAGTAGATATAAGAATGTTTCCAAACATTATTAACTTTTATTTTGAAATATTTATCGACTCTCTTGATATCAACATGAACCAAAGCAGAATAATAATAGACCATATAGTCTGTTGACAGCGTTTGGTTTGGCAATTCGCTCAAAACAATTACATTTTATTAAAGTATGTAGGGTACCGAACATTTTAATAAAAATCAAATGCACGAAACTGGATTAATTATTTGTCATAACTGTGTGTGATGTCAGAAGTAGATATAAGAATGTTTCCAAACATTATTAACTTTTATTTTGAAATATTTATCGACTCTCTTGATATCAACATGAACCAAAGCAGAATAATAATAGACCATATAGTCTTGTTGACAGCGTTTGGCTTGGCAATTCGCTGAAAACAATTACATTTTATCCAAGTATGTAGGGTACCGAACATTTAAATAAAAATCAAATGCACGAAACTGGATTAATTATTTGTCATAACTGTGTGTGATGTCAGAAGTAGATATAAGAATGTTTCCAAACATTATTAACTTTTATTTTGAAATGTTTATCGACTCTCTTGATATCAACATGAACCATGTTGATGAATGTACATTACTCAAATATATTTTATAATAACATATTAAAAATTAGCTCATCATCAATAACGTACAGTCAACAAAATGAATATAATATAGGTCAAATTACTCGAATTTTAAATAATATCACACAAATTTGTCAAATGAATACTGTAAACATCACATCTATTTTCTAATTAATTTTAAAAAGTATTTTACTGTTTAGATTTTTGTATTCCTAAAATGTTAGCGCGAACTGGGTGTGAAAAGAACAGATTAAGTGAAAATAAATGTGAACATTATAATGAACATACATCTGTACATACATTATATGACGATCTTTCTTATAAATAATATACTTATTATAAAATTAAAATATAAAAACAGTCGATTAATCATGCATTAATAAAGTTGCTATGTGGGGCAACAATTTGACTTAATTTACCGGTTATATCATATAACATAGATGTAAGACTATATATTATTATTAATATTTGGTTGCATTGATAGGTCAAAAATAGCTTTCAATGAGCGATTTTTCGGCGGTTTCTTAAGAAACCTTAAGATAGAAAAAGGCAGATAACATCCATTCCGTTGAATTAAGATTATTTAATTGCTTTCAAAAAAATACTTCTCTAAAAACCTATTCTTCTGGAGGCCAGAGCAGGACATTAACAGAGAAAATATGTAATAGCTTTTTAGATTAGTAGATTATTCTTAGATTATTAAATTATTTTTTCTTTTATATTATTTAATTGCTTTTTCGTCATTATATATGAACAGTCTGATAAGCTGTCAAAAAAATACTTCTCAAAAAACCTATTCTTCTGGACGCCAGAGCCGGACATTCACAGAGAAAATATATAATAGTTTATTACTCTCTTGATATCAACATGAACCAAAGCAGAATAATAATAGACCATATAGTCTGTTGACAGCGTTTGATTTGGCAATTCGCTCAAAACAATTACATTTTATCCAAGTATGTAGGGTACCGAACATTTAAATAAAAATCAAATGCACGAAACTGGATTAATTATTTGTCATAACTGTGTGTGATGTCAGAAGTAGATATAAGAATGTTTCCAAACATTATTAACTTTTATTTTGAAACGTTTATCGACTCTCTTGATATCAACATGAACCAAAGCAGAATAATAATAGACCATATAGTCTGTTGACAGCGTTTGACTTGGCAATTCGCTCAAAACAATTACATTTTATCCAAGTATGTAGGGTACCGAACATTTAAATAAAAATCAAATGCACGAAACTGGATTAATTATTTGTCATAACTGTGTGTGATGTCAGAAGTAGATATAAGAATGTTTCCAAACATTATTAACTTTTATTTTTAAACGTTTATCGAGTCTCTTGATATCAACATGAACCAAAGCAGAATAATAATAGACCATATAGTCTTGTTGACAGCGTTTGGCTTGGCAATTCGCTGAAAACAATTACATTTTATCCAAGTATGTAGGGTACCGAACATTTAAATAAAAATCAAATGCACGAAACTGGATTAATTATTTGTCATAACTGTGTGTGATGTCAGAAGTAGATATAAGAATGTTTCCAAACATTATTAACTTTTATTTTGAAATGTTTATCGACTCTCTTGATATCAACATGAACCAAAGCAGAATAATAATAGACTATATAGTCTGTTGACAGCGTTTGGTTTGGCAATTCGCTCAAAACAATTACATTTTATTAAAGTGTGTAGGGTACCGAACATTTAAATAAAAATCAAATGCACGAAACTGGATTAATTATTTGTCATAACTGTGTGTGATGTCAGAAGTAGATATAAGAATGTTTCCAAACATTATTAACTTTTATTTTGAAATGTTTATCGACTCTCTTGATATCAACATGAACCAAAGCAGAATAATAATAGACCATATAGTCTGTTGACAGCGTTTGACTTGGCAATTCGCTCAAAACAATTACATTTTATCCAAGTATGTAGGGTACCGAACATTTAAATAAAAATCAAATGCACGAAACTGGATTAATTATTTGTCATAACTGTGTGTGATGTCAGAAGTAGATATAAGAATGTTTCCAAACATTATTAACTTTTATTTTTAAACGTTTATCGAGTCTCTTGATATCAACATGAACCAAAGCAGAATAATAATAGACCATATAGTCTTGTTGACAGCGTTTGGCTTGGCAATTCGCTGAAAACAATTACATTTTATCCAAGTATGTAGGGTACCGAACATTTAAATAAAAATCAAATGCACGAAACTGGATTAATTATTTGTCATAACTGTGTGTGATGTCAGAAGTAGATATAAGAATGTTTCCAAACATTATTAACTTTTATTTTGAAATATTTATCGACTCTCTTGATATCAACATGAACCAAAGCAGAATAATAATAGACCATATAGTCTGTTGACAGCGTTTGGTTTGGCAATTCGCTGAAAACAATTACATTTTATTAAAGTATGTAGGGTACCGAACATTTTAATAAAAATCAAATGCACGAAACTGGATTAATTATTTGTCATAACTGTGTGTGATGTCAGAAGTAGATATAAGAATGTTTCCAAACATTATTAACTTTTATTTTGAAATGTTTATCGACTCTCTTGATATCAACATGAACCAAAGCAGAATAATAATAGACCATATAGTCAGTTGACAGCGTTTGGCTTGGCAATTCGCTGAAAACAATTACATTTTATCCAAGTATGTAGGGTACCGAACATTTAAATAAAAATCAAATGCACGAAACTGGATTAATTATTTGTCATAACTGTGTGTGATGTCAGAAGTAGATATAAGAATGTTTCCAAACATTATTAACTTTTATTTTGAAATGTTTATCGACTCTCTTGATATCAACATGAACCATGTTGATGAATGTACATTACTCAAATATATTTTATAATAACATATTAAAAATTAGCTCATCATCAATAACGTACAGTCAACAAAATGAATATAATATAGGTCAAATTACTCGAATTTTAAATAATATCACACAAATTTGTCAAATGAATACTGTAAACATCACATCTATTTTCTAATTAATTTTAAAAAGTATTTTACTGTTTAGATTTTTGTATTCCTAAAATGTTAGCGCGAACTGGGTGTGAAAAGAACAGATTAAGTGAAAATAAATGTGAACATTATAATGAACATACATCTGTACATACATTATATGACGATCTTTCTTATAAATAATATACTTATTATAAAATTAAAATATAAAAACAGTCGATTAATCATGCATTAATAAAGTTGCTATGTGGGGCAACAATTTGACTTAATTTACCGGTTATATCATATAACATAGATGTAAGACTATATATTATTATTAATATTTGGTTGCATTGATAGGTCAAAAATAGCTTTCAATGAGCGATTTTTCGGCGGTTTCTTAAGAAACCTTAAGATAGAAAAAGGCAGATAACATCCATTCCGTTGAATTAAGATTATTTAATTGCTTTCAAAAAAATACTTCTCTAAAAACCTATTCTTCTGGAGGCCAGAGCAGGACATTAACAGAGAAAATATGTAATAGCTTTTTAGATTAGTAGATTATTCTTAGATTATTAAATTATTTTTTCTTTTATATTATTTAATTGCTTTTTCGTCATTATATATGAACAGTCTGATAAGCTGTCAAAAAAATACTTCTCAAAAAACCTATTCTTCTGGACGCCAGAGCCGGACATTCACAGAGAAAATATATAATAGTTTATTACTCTCTTGATATCAACATGAACCAAAGCAGAATAATAATAGACCATATAGTCTGTTGACAGCGTTTGATTTGGCAATTCGCTCAAAACAATTACATTTTATCCAAGTATGTAGGGTACCGAACATTTAAATAAAAATCAAATGCACGAAACTGGATTAATTATTTGTCATAACTGTGTGTGATGTCAGAAGTAGATATAAGAATGTTTCCAAACATTATTAACTTTTATTTTTAAACGTTTATCGAGTCTCTTGATATCAACATGAACCAAAGCAGAATAATAATAGACCATATAGTCTTGTTGACAGCGTTTGGCTTGGCAATTCGCTGAAAACAATTACATTTTATCCAAGTATGTAGGGTACCGAACATTTAAATAAAAATCAAATGCACGAAACTGGATTAATTATTTGTCATAACTGTGTGTGATGTCAGAAGTAGATATAAGAATGTTTCCAAACATTATTAACTTTTATTTTGAAATGTTTATCGACTCTCTTGATATCAACATGAACCAAAGCAGAATAATAATAGACTATATAGTCTGTTGACAGCGTTTGGTTTGGCAATTCGCTCAAAACAATTACATTTTATTAAAGTGTGTAGGGTACCGAACATTTAAATAAAAATCAAATGCACGAAACTGGATTAATTATTTGTCATAACTGTGTGTGATGTCAGAAGTAGATATAAGAATGTTTCCAAACATTATTAACTTTTATTTTGAAATGTTTATCGACTCTCTTGATATCAACATGAACCAAAGCAGAATAATAATAGACCATATAGTTTTGTTGGCAGCGTTTGACTTGGCAATTCGCTCAGAACAATTACATTTTATTAAAGTGTGTAGGGTACCGAACATTTAAATAAAAATCAAATGCACGAAACTGGATTAATTATTTGTCATAACTGTGTGTGATGTCAGAAGTAGATATAAGAATGTTTCCAAACATTATTAACTTTTATTTTGAAATGTTTATCGACTCTCTTGATATCAACATGAACCAAAGCAGAATAATAATAGACCATATAGTCTGTTGACAGCGTTTGATTTGGCAATTCGCTCAAAACAATTACATTTTATCCAAGTATGTAGGGTACCGAACATTTAAATAAAAATCAAATGCACGAAACTGGATTAATTATTTGTCATAACTGTGTGTGATGTCAGAAGTAGATATAAGAATGTTTCCAAACATTATTAACTTTTATTTTGAAATATTTATCGACTCTCTTGATATCAACATGAACCAAAGCAGAATAATAATAGACCATATAGTCTTGTTGACAGCGTTTGGCTTGGCAATTCGCTGAAAACAATTACATTTTATCCAAGTATGTAGGGTACCGAACATTTAAATAAAAATCAAATGCACGAAACTGGATTAATTATTTGTCATAACTGTGTGTGATGTCAGAAGTAGATATAAGAATGTTTCCAAACATTATTAACTTTTATTTTGAAATATTTATCGACTCTCTTGATATCAACATGAACCAAAGCAGAATAATAATAGACCATATAGTCTGTTGACAGCGTTTGGTTTGGCAATTCGCTGAAAACAATTACATTTTATTAAAGTATGTAGGGTACCGAACATTTTAATAAAAATCAAATGCACGAAACTGGATTAATTATTTGTCATAACTGTGTGTGATGTCAGAAGTAGATATAAGAATGTTTCCAAACATTATTAACTTTTATTTTGAAATGTTTATCGACTCTCTTGATATCAACATGAACCAAAGCAGAATAATAATAGACCATATAGTCAGTTGACAGTGTTTGGCTTGGCAATTCGCTGAAAACAATTACATTTTATCCAAGTATGTAGGGTACCGAACATTTAAATAAAAATCAAATGCACGAAACTGGATTAATTATTTGTCATAACTGTGTGTGATGTCAGAAGTAGATATAAGAATGTTTCCAAACATTATTAACTTTTATTTTGAAATGTTTATCGACTCTCTTGATATCAACATGAACCATGTTGATGAATGTACATTACTCAAATATATTTTATAATAACATATTAAAAATTAGCTCATCATCAATAACGTACAGTCAACAAAATGAATATAATATAGGTCAAATTACTCGAATTTTAAATAATATCACACAAATTTGTCAAATGAATACTGTAAACATCACATCTATTTTCTAATTAATTTTAAAAAGTATTTTACTGTTTAGATTTTTGTATTCCTAAAATGTTAGCGCGAACTGGGTGTGAAAAGAACAGATTAAGTGAAAATAAATGTGAACATTATAATGAACATACATCTGTACATACATTATATGACGATCTTTCTTATAAATAATATACTTATTATAAAATTAAAATATAAAAACAGTCGATTAATCATGCATTAATAAAGTTGCTATGTGGGGCAACAATTTGACTTAATTTACCGGTTATATCATATAACATAGATGTAAGACTATATATTATTATTAATATTTGGTTGCATTGATAGGTCAAAAATAGCTTTCAATGAGCGATTTTTCGGCGGTTTCTTAAGAAACCTTAAGATAGAAAAAGGCAGATAACATCCATTCCGTTGAATTAAGATTATTTAATTGCTTTCAAAAAAATACTTCTCTAAAAACCTATTCTTCTGGAGGCCAGAGCAGGACATTAACAGAGAAAATATGTAATAGCTTTTTAGATTAGTAGATTATTCTTAGATTATTAAATTATTTTTTCTTTTATATTATTTAATTGCTTTTTCGTCATTATATATGAACAGTCTGATAAGCTGTCAAAAAAATACTTCTCAAAAAACCTATTCTTCTGGACGCCAGAGCCGGACATTCACAGAGAAAATATATAATAGTTTATTTTTCCTGCAAGATTCACAAATTCTGCACTGAGTATTAAAAGGAATGCACAGTTTCTCAGTGTAGGTTTCTATACATCAGTGACTATGGCCTACAATTATTGTTTCTAAAACTAAAACTTTAGGAACAACAACAAAACTGTATTTTGAATAAATAAACAATACTTAATATCTTAGGTACAAAGCCACATCAGCAAAACGAAGCATTTGTAGAAGCTGTGTGGAAGCATTTGTGTTTCAATTTTTTGAAAAAATATTTCCTATGATTGAATTGGATTTAAAAGTTATGTTAAAAAAAATGCAAGCTTGTTATAAAGAAAGTGATTAATAAGACAATTAGTTTGAAAAAGAATCCTGGAGTCAGTGTAGCTCTCTCTCTAATTAAGTTTACCAAGCCAGTAAGGTCAAAATTGAGCACCAATCTAAGAACAATCCAACAAATCATATCTCATCTCTCTTCCTAGTAGCCGCTTAAGCTACCACCTCGACATAAGAGAGAGTAGCTTCCTAAAAAATAAATAAAATAGAAATAAAAAAAATATATATAACATATATAGAAAAGGTTAAGAAATTCAAACAGGAAGCGCACTGATTTTAATTTGAAGTTATAATGAAAAAAAAGGCGTGTATATATAAATAAAAGGTTGCAACTTCTCCAAATTATTTACCAATAGATGAGCAACAACGCTCTAGACCAAAGCTATCCAGACCAGATAGGACCACGGGCCAATTCAAATCACTGAATAGGTTGAATGGACGCAGAAATAAATACATATGTTCATAATTTTACTGGAGAAAAATTAAAATAGGGCGATAATATTAAATTAAATTTTATTGGTTCTTCATTAATTTATATTTTACAATTCTATTATACTATTATTATATGGTAAATTAGTTGCGGCCCGCACAAATATTACCCGCAGGCCGCATAGGCCCATGGACCATGCTTTAGCTCTGCGCTAGATCACAACATTTGAGTAAAAAGATTTGATTATTAAATTATTATTATTATATATACATTATTATTAAATACAGAAAGAAAAAAACGCATAGCAAAATTAAAATAAAATCTAAGACTACAAAAAATGATACCGCAGGCCGCATAGGCCCATAGACCATGCTTTAGATAGCTCTGCGCTAGACCACAACAATTGAATAAAAATATTGGATTATTAAATTATTATTATTATATATACATTATTATTAAATACAGAAAGAAAAAATCGCATAACCAAATTAAAATAAAATCTAAAACTACAAAAATTGATAACCGCAGGCCGCATAGGCCAATGGACCATGCTTTAGCTCTGCGCTAGACCACAACATTTGAGTAAAAAGATTGGATTATTAAATTATTATTATTATATATACATTATTAATAAATACAGAAAGAAAAAATCGCATAGCCAAATTAAAATAAAATCTAAGACTACAAAAAATGAGAGCGAAAAAAAAAAGATTGCCACACTTTCACTAAAAAAAAAGGCAATGTTACTTCGCAAAATGTTATTTCAAGTGGTCTGACTTAAACAATCTACACAGTGAAGAGAACAAAGAAAAAGATCCAAAAAAATTGCATGTGGGCACGCTGTTATCGGTCAGATAGCGCACATACAAAAACAACTGTAGAATGTGACTTGGATTTTAAGTAAAAAATAAATTTGTAGATATAGTTAAAAAAAATATTTTAGTTATAAATAATAAATGCAGTACTTTTCACTTAAAACGAACCTGTTTTAAACGAAATTATGACTAAACTGAAAAACAAAAAGTACTCACTTAATTTTTATTAAATATTAGTAAACTTATTAATTTAATATGAATCCGTTTATAGTGATCTATCGGATCTAATGAACTATATTTACATATAAAAACTTATTTCTTTTTTGGTCAATAGGAACTATAAATCCAATACAAAAACAAAACTTATATATTACCTAATATGGCAACACTATTTGCAAGTTCTATTTTTTTGTAGCTCCAAATGAAGACTGTCTGTTATATATAATATATATACAAGACCTACAAACTACAAATAATCAATCTTAAAGTGAGAAAATGAAATGTCTTTCAATTCTTAAAAAAAATGGTTTTTTTTTTAATTTTTATTATTAAATGCTCTTCTGTGAATCTGAGTCAGATTATCTGACCAATAAACTTAAAAGTTGGACTTTTATTTTTTGTTTCAATTTTAGGAGAGAGAGAGAGAGATTTTATTCTATTTATTTATTTATTAAAATCAATTTTAAAATTAACTAAAGAATAAGGAACTGAACTGAAAGATCCTTCACCCTAATTTTTATTTTATTTAATTGTTATCTATCTATAACAGTGTTGTTCAGAGCAGATAGTATCGCTTGCCAAATCGAATTACGGAATAAGTTGGAGGGCCGCAAAAATAGATGCATAGTTTCTTCATTAATTTATCTTTTACAATTCTATCAATATCAATATTATTAATATTATTTGTTGTAATACGAAAAATATTTTATTTTAATTGTAATGAGCTACGACACTGGATTCGAGTTTTTTCAACCAGTTGTGCAAAGAAATATATACCAAAGTCTATATAATTATATTAACGTGAAATGTAATAAATTATTTAAACATTTTAATTTATTTATTTGGGATACCATAAAAATAAAATAATGTAATTGTGGAAGATTAGAAACATTTTCCGGGTCGGAGAAAAAAGAGGCGCGGGCCGTATGTAACCCGTTGGCCAGCCCTAATCTATAACAATATCATCGATGTTTTAAAAATTTATTTTTATAAATATAAATGTAAAATTATGAAACGCCAGTAAGATGTAAGCCAAAATTTTTACATCGACAAACGCAATATCAGTGCAAACCTGGCTAGATCTGTTAACTTGCGAGTCTGTATTTGAAATTTGACAGGGTTTGACAGACCTTCCAGTTCAAAAATTATGCCAATGAATATTTTAAACTACACTGATGATGGATTTGATATTTGAATCAACAGTGCGCTCAACCGATATATAATTTTGTTAATATATGAAATGATATAAAAATAATAGTATATAGTAATAGTAATTTCTCTTTAAATGAACAGTCCTTTTATGTTCGATTTAATAAAAAAAAACTAATTAAATAAAATTCGATTATTCCCAAAGACCACTGATGAAGAGTACTTGGCAATACTCGAAACAGCGTTGTATGGTCAGCCAAATTTCAATAAAATTAAAAAAATAAATTTTTGTGTTTGTCCTTTATTTCTTTCTTTGTTATTCGAAAACCCTTATAAAAAAAAATATATTTTTTTATACGATTACACAAATATTTGTTTTCTTAAAATATTATTCATGTAATATTTCATTTTATAAATTTTAATATTTGCTCTCATTAGATCATTAGATTTTTTTTATGTTTTTATGAATTTAAATGTGTAAGAATAAACAACATTTTTTAAATCCTGATCCCGTTTTTCTGCTAATGTAGAAATTGATCAAACAAAATCTTTGTGCCATGTAAATAGGACTCATACTGTATTGAACCATCATTAGACACAAGGTTCATAAAGAAAAGATGTAATCACAAAGTTGTAAATAAGATAAAACATATAATTCTGTTTTGTCATCAAGAAATAGAAATAAACTAGACGATATGATCAACAAGGGTAGATCAAGAACATATAATTCTGTTTTGTCACCAAGAAATAGAAATAAACTATACGATATGTACAAGGAGGGCAAATCAAGGAGAAAGATTTTGAAAGAAAGAATGTAATAAGACAAAGGTGAGGGAAGACAAGTAAAATTTAAATATAACATTATCAGGAATCAAAAACTTTTTCATCGCGGTGAAGCGAAGATGGAGGTCAACTGGATTCAGATCAGTGTGAACTATGAAACAATTGAACAGATAAGATGTATGTCGACGGTAAATATTGATGAAAGCAATGAATAGAGAGGAATATTATGTGGTACCCAACTAATTTTAAAATCTTGATTTAATTCACTTCATTTGATTTTACGTTCCAATTAATCACGAAATTATTATATTAATATTAGAATAAAATTCTAACCCTTTACATTTTCATTATTTATTTTTACAAAAATCCAATCAGCAATGCTCATTAGTAATACTACATGTCACGCTTGGAATAAACAAATAACAATTTTGCATGCGATAAGATAGACGATCATGCCATTACCCCGTTTCTCCATGTTTGCATAGTCAGTTTACAATAATAATAATAGTTTATAATATTAACTTGGCATTGGTCATTTGCAATAAAAAAACAATTGAAAAGATCAAATTCTCTTTAAGCTTATGTATTAAAATGATATATAACAGGAAGGGCTTTACTAATTTTGGTGTTATTTAAGTGTCCGGTTTTTTTTGGATTTACAGTAATACAGTAATATATTTGCAGTAAGTAAATAACTTAAGCCTTTGCCATATCAATATCATGATGCGTGATATTTTATCACATCTTACTCGAATTGAACCTGTTCTTCATGTTGACTATCACGTCGACATAACAGAACATCATAATAGATCTAGATAGAAAAACTCGATAAAACTCGTAATCTCCGATCTTATTCGACCCGTGCCGATGAGATGAGTAGCACAGGCCTAAGTGGATCCCTTGGGATCGCCGGTATAACCTAACCTAACCTAAGTGTTCGTTTTTATGGCATATATTCAAATTATTTCAGTTAATTGTGGTCTTTATGTGAGCTGTATGCTTCATTTCGAGTAAATGCTGTAGAACACAATCCAAATGCAGATTTATATTATTTGCACATATACATGTATGGTTTATTTTTCAAAGTCTATACTGGAATCGCACAGACAGCAGTAGGTCACCTATTGTTAATTACATGTTTTTAGCACTTACCTCATGAGTAGTCTTTATTTAAGTGCCTTTAACATATTATTGTGCCTACAATTATTAAGCAGATCGCATACTGCAATGGCACACCCAGAGAATTTAGCATGTTATGAGAAATTATTTATGGTTTTACCTAGGTGAAATTTATGTTGTTAGGATCTTAATTTAACTAATTACTATGGCCAAATTTAAATATGTTTGCAATAATAGTTCTTCTTCGAAAACTTGCACGTATTGTAACGATGATGAGTATAAGAACTGAACATTTTATAAATCAGTAGTGAATGCAACAATGAGTGTTTATCTTTATGTTATAAAAAAAAGTAATATGTGCCGGTGTATTTTTATTTTACGACGTCATTATACTTGCATTGCAGTGCACTGTTATTTTTTAATATTGTAATAGCACTACGTTATCATAATGTTACAAATAGTTATAGAGTACATACTATATAGGTAGCGAAGTTGGTTACTATGAACTTGTTAAGCACGACAACTATTAGGGAAATTCAGTATATGTAGCGCGTTTCGCTGATGTCCTTTCTCGTATAAACTAAACAACCTAGAAAACCCTAAAAAGGGAATATGACAATAGCTGAACTCATTAGTTTCCTTTTTAGTAGCTTTTTTTATATTATAATTCTTTCGATAACCACTACCAACTGAAATTTTTTTGTGAATACATACACTATTTATAATTAAAATCCAACTCTAAAAGATTTGAATGAAAAGGTGAATAAGCTTGTTTATATGAGACAAATTTAACTGTAACTGTAGTTTTGGTAAATGCGATTTTAGTTTGTATTTATTTATATATATTCAAGTATACCTATATTCAAGCAAGAGCAA
Source organism: Teleopsis dalmanni (assembly GCF_002237135.1). Taxonomy (NCBI): domain Eukaryota; kingdom Metazoa; phylum Arthropoda; class Insecta; order Diptera; family Diopsidae; genus Teleopsis; species Teleopsis dalmanni. The sequence goes on from NC_051848.1 coordinate 48,148,142, forward strand.
ATGCATAGAAAGAACAAAGAGCAATGTATCTTGAGTTACCTTAAACCATATCCGCCCAAGGATTTTTTTTTTTTGGAATTATTGGTCAAAATGTTTTTTAAAGCTTACAGTAAGGAGTGGGAGGGGGGTGTGGAGTGAAGTCACAAATATTTTTGTGAAGCTAAAGCTTCATACATTCAAAGTAATGATATATATAAACTCTAAAGTTTTTCTAATATAAACAAAAAATCCATGAAAAGTGATAAAATTTGCTGTTCGATTAATCGAAAGTTGGGCGGATATGGGTTTAATTGCAGTGTTAAAAACAAAAGGTAATAAAATTAAATATGTGAAAGGAAAATTTTTATCTCAGTTAATGTTAGGGATATTTTGCGTGATTCGACGACAATAACAACATCGCGATATATAAAGATATGGATATATAATGTTTTCCTCAGTCAGCATTTATAAAAATTTTGCGGAAATTTAAGATGAGATTATTTAGAATTGTTTTTTGTACAATACTGAGGCAACGTTTACGTTAACTTCTGACAATCCTGAGACATTAGTATTCTAGAAATATCAATGAATATTTTTCTCATTCAGCATAAATGTATGAATATCTTTTTTTAAATGTATGACAAGACCAAAAAGAGATGCGATTTTTGATACTTTTTACGTCATTATGACAAATAGTAACAGTTATTTTAATGAACAATGGGTGGTAAGATTAATCTTTTTGATTATTTATTTATTTCACAATAAATTAAATATTTTTACAAAAGTGTTTCTTTAGCTGCATGAGAACTATCGATATCGGTAACTATGGTTTGAAAGTTGTGTCAGCTATGTTATGGTTGGAATTTCCAACGTTATCAAATTGTGGAAATTTACTTTGAAAAAATAAATGTGTTCGCGAAATTCATAGAGCGCTTCGTACAGTGGTGAAGTGATGAAGCTTATTTCTGGTTAAATGTCTGCAGTTTACACGCTGGTGGTATCATCCGTCCTTATTTCTTTCGAAATAAGAAAGTAGCTGTCGCTACGGTGAATGGCGAGCGCTATCCTAACCGAGTTATGCTGACTGAATATTTGTCAGCAATTTCCCAAAACGATATTTAAATATTTGCTTCCAATAAGACGACAGAACTTGCCATATAGCGCACTTAACAATCGATTTATTGCGAAATTAATTTGGTAACAACTTTATTTCCAGAAGTAGTTCTGTTAACTGACCGATTTGTTCGTGCGATTTAACGCCGCTCTCGATAACTTGTTATAGGGATGGGTCTATTTTAAGTCATAGGTTTATATGCCGACAACCGATAAACCAGCAACTCTTGAAGCATTGAAAGCCAATGTTCATACCACCCTTGATGTCATACGTTCACATTTATTGCAAAAAAAAATAGGCAAAAATCGGGCTGATCGAATGAACCATTCGAGGGACATATACCGTTAATCATATTCAAAAATAAATGCCATGACATTATGTATCAGATTATAATAAAAAAAATTATATTTCAACAATACTTCTGTCTTGTATTATCATTTCAAGTTCTCATACAGCTACAAAAAAAATACCCTATATAAATTAACTTTTATGTGCTAGATTCTATCCGAAAGGAGTTTGTAACCAAAAGATCAGATAACACAAAAAGTATATGCAAGAACTGCTAAAAATTAAGTTTTAAGTGTAAACCATTTCATCTAAAAAAGTTATTAAATGATCATATTATTATCAAGTAAAGGATTTGGAAAACGGGACTGGCCGAGTGGAGTGCGAAAGAGCAACAAAATAAAAAATTAAAATTTCCATCATTAGGTATATTCCAACTGTTTCAAAATATTACCGTTCATTCTATAATAGGACCATAAGATATAGTCCATTTTTAATGAAAGAATTAAGGCAGCCGTTGAAACAAATTGTAAGGCAAATTGTAAAACTAAAAGTGATCAGCAAACTATCAGTTTGTGAACATGGCAAACACTTCAAATCGCAAAGATATTTTACTTAGCGTACCAAGGTTTTCTCAGTAGTGCTACCTACTACACCATACTGAAATAATTGTAACAAATTAATTGCGAATAGCAAATAAATTAATGGATTTTGGTTCACTGTATGCTTGCAGCTCAAGCCGATTTTAATACCCCAAAATGGCAGAAAAAAGTTGTTTTGCTCTTCGCTATTGTTGTATCTACGATAGCAAGTAGTAGATACAAGTACTTGTTTTTTTCAGTTTGTCAAGATCAAGTTAAGAAATCAATTTTAAATAATTAAATGAATGCGGTCGAAATTGGCTCGATTTTAAATTTGTCATTTTAGGTTGTAAAGTGTTCACACTATGAATCAGGCAGTTTTGTCTGACGTTTATTTTGTAAGAGAAGTTGACTGCGATTCGCTTGAAATTGCGTTAATGGAAAGCGAGTTTATTCCAAACGCTTGTGGGAACACACCTATTGTTAGTGAGTGTGTCGAGCGTATAAAATTAATAAAAATGTTAAATAAATAAATGAACAATCAGATGCAAGAAATGACTTTTGTTTATAGAAAACATGTTTGTAGTACTCGTTAACATATTTGTAATAATAGTAGTAAGACCACAGTTTATCAATAGATATAGCATCTCTTTTAAATTAATGTAATAATAATTACTTTTCTATATTTTTCTTAAAAAAGAATATCAGACGAAAACTTAAAATTCTGTTTCAGAGCAAAAAAAACTGTTAACCCGAACTATCTATTTATCACCAGATTATGTATAGATGCCCAACGTCATACCAAATTAATATCCACTAAAGTTTTCAAAATTGACCGAGCGATCGCCGTTCAATCTACAACAGCTCAGCGTCATTCTCACTTATGCTATAAGTTAAAGAACACATACAGATGATATGTATGTAAATAATCTCTCCCACTCAATCTCAATCTCTCCCACGTAAGAACACTATTCTGTATAAACGTAAATATAATAAATTGAGTCTGTTTTAAACCGTAGAACAAGAACGGTGTTTTATGTTGCATATATATATATAACAATAAGAAGAGAATAGAAACGTAAAAACAAGTTCCCTCTCTTCCACACAAGAGAAATAGAGAGAGAGAGATAGAGAGTGCATATGTATTCAGAGAGTAAATCACAAAAGTTGAACTTTTCGAATAAATTATGATGCGTTAAAAACTGTTTTATATAAAACTGTTCGAAAGAACTTTCAAAATCGTGGTTAGCATTGGACATGAACTTTATATACAAAAAAAAGATAGTATTGCAGTGCAAATTATGGCATGGTACTCGAATCTGAAGAAAACGAAGCCAAGTACTATCTATACTCTTTGTACAATATGTAGCGTTTACTGGTTATAAACAAATTTAACTTTTTTATAGCGAGATAGAATCTTTATAAAAATAGTTTATTATACAAAACAATCAAAACAATAGACTATTGCAAAAAACGTAATTAATAGAAATACATAGGAATAATAATAATTTTTTTATAAAATATGAAACTTACCCATCATATACACGACAAGTTGTATTATTAATACGTTTATCGGATGATCTACGTCGCCTGTCTTCAAACAGATCTTTAACTGCTGTTACGCCAAGTACAAATAACACTGGTATCATCGCTACTTCTTTTCCAAATGCATTTATCGCAGGAAACCAATTTAATAGAACAATAAAAATGAAATATAAATTCGCTACACGGTGAAATTGCTCGAGTAAATTTTTTGGTATAAACGAAAGCAATGTATATTTGGTTGTACGTATTTTATTAGCCACAAAATGTCCGTTGGGATGATCACGCTTAGGTGTTTTAGGTGGCACAGTATGATTTGGCACAACAATACGATAATTTCGTTCATCTGAGTTTTCCGTACGACATATGCCAATACGCTTCCACCATGGTGGCGCTTCCGATCGCCGGAGTGTGTAAATTGATTCGGAACGTGATGCTTGTCGCGAATGGCCACGTGCGTTCGATGATGATGATATTGAAGGTCCAAAATCACGCGCCAATGTCTCATCTTTATGACCCGGTGGTAAAATAAAGTCAGTTTTTGAACCAACGCGGCTATGACCACGTGATGCTGCTGCTGAATTTGGTGAATCAGTTATTTGCCCTTGAGAAAATGCCCGTTGGTGTCCTTTCATTGCTGATTTAATTGGTCGACCATTTGTTCCTAAAATAACACCACCACCATGACTAACTGATCGCGCATGACCCCGTCCAGTCATTAAAGTGTTCGTTACTGGTGTTACTATTGCAACACCTGGTATACCTGGCATCGTACTACCGATAACGTTTCCACCAACAACACCTACAGCATTTGAACCTGGAAATACATAGGTTCGTTCGGGTTCCTGTAATGGTAGTGATTGAACTGCTGCTACCGATGTACCCACTGTACTTCTTAATGGCATTGCAGCAGCATGTAGCGGATCGTAAGTTGTATGTCTTGTTCTGTTTGCTGCAAAGCCGGTAACTGTTAATGTGGGTGGTGCCGATCTCTGTTGTTGTACGACGGCAAACTTTCGCCGCAGATCGTCGGAATTCGCAGACGGCATTGTTACAAACAACCAACATTAGTTTAATCCTATGCTACAGTAATGCTGGTAGGTAACTACTACTGTATTGACATTAAATACATATGCTATACTGATATTGGCAGAGTGATGCCTGTAAAAAAAAAAATAATTTTAAATTTAATTTTATTTTTTACATCAAAAAAAAATTTTTTTTAAATAAAAAGTAGTTTCAGTTTATATATAAATTGAAATAGTTATCCGACTAATATCAATCACATATAGATACTGAGAAAACAATATCTCTTAAACAATATCTATTGCCTTGAAGAAGGCAACTTTTACGATCGTTGTTGTTTACACTATCTTTTGAATTTATACTACCTGTCTACATTCAAAAATGTAAAGCAAACGCAATGCAACCGAGAGAGGCAATTTAAATTGTTTTGGATTGAAAACAGTTCAAATGTTTTGGAGAAAAGTGTGGAAGAACTTTTAACAAAAATTTAAAAAAATAATTGCAAAAATTTTTAGATATTTTCACTACTTCAATTTCGCTTTAATCACACCATGAAACATTGAATGAACTTTTTTAATATGCATAAACGGCACAGAATCACTTCATCTGATAGTTTCTAAAGTGAGAACTTTTACCATTACATCACCAGACTGGTCTTATAGAGTGACTGGTCTTTTATATTATATTAACGCTAATTTAAAACATTGTTGGAACAAAAATTAAGAAAATTATAGTCAATATTCGGTGAGCTCATATAAAGATTAGACTGTATAAATATTTTGCGGATGGATTCAGTGATTTAGGGATCCATTTGGTCCAAAAAAGAAACTAATAAATTTATATATGTGTGGCGTTAGCAATGCTGTGAACTGAAAAGCAGTAGAAAGAAAGACGTCGACGGAGCAAGTCGATCATATTTGATTCTTTTATAAATCATTAATTAATTTTTAATTAAATTAATCCTACATATGTATGGTATATGTATAGATTATAATAATGGACAGTGTTAATTTTTGCACTACCAGAACCCTAAGTGAATACAAAAGTTCATCAGTGTCTAAAGTTAATTTTATTTTAACTTATGCTCTATTACAAGAAAAATAATTTTATCTTCTCCAGAAGAAAATTGTGAAATATGACCATGCGCTTGAATACTAAAAATTTTAAGGATTATGCTCCAGGTACAAATGTTAAAAAAATTGAAAGAGATGATTGTGGAAAATTTATGCTGGAAAATATTATGGAGAAGTAAGAGTATAGTTTTTAGGTTGAAAACATCGGAAAATAAGTATTTCTTCTCATTGCTTATGATATATTATACACAATATTACTATAATATATGCTAACAGTCCAGTACAGATGATTGCATGTCCAAATGGATTTATTTTTAAATATTTTTTTTGTTTGATGTCTTCATTGAGTAGACTATTGGAGTCATATTGAATCATACGCATTGTCTTTTTTAGTTTTTAATTCTAACGTACTCCAATAAAAACATTCTTAAATTCTCAAAAGTTAATTTAAGGTTGGGAACAGGTTTCATTACGGGACATTATGGTCTGAAATATTACCTTCTGTGATTATCTGCTAATTTGGAATGCAGATTATTTCTCGAAGATAAGGGAATGTATATTCTTTGTGACTGTCCAGCTTTAACAGAGAACAGAAGTAAGTTATTTCATATGGAATTTCTGTCTCCAGAACAGATTAAGAGCTCTTCTCTAGATTTAGTTCTGGACTTTGTTCACAAAGCTATAAAGTGGTTTGTGTAATCAATAGCATAATTAAAAAAATAGAAATCTTCTGACCGCAGTACCGACTGTTTCACGTCAAAAATTTTGATAATAAACAATAATAATTCTAACGTATCTTAAACGTGAATGAAATAAAAAATCTTCTTTTACTCAAAAATTGCGTGAAAACGAACCTCGAGACTGGTCCATAATTTGTTTTAAATTGTTAACTCTACTTGAACTTAAACGTTAAATAGCTGAGTAATATTACTTGTAAAAAGGTGATATGCGCTGTCTTTCAAAAAATCAAACTAATCAATAACAATATTCTAAATATAAATCTATTTTAAAAGCTCTAAAATAGAAGTGCTTATTGTAATGACATGAAGAAATTAAAATTAAATCATATACCATAGTAGAATCAAAATTTTTATAATTCGCAGAATTGACCTATATTATTAAAGTTGTTATGGTACGATTTTCCTTATAATTATTTCACATTATCGGTAATATTTTACCAAACAATATATACAATAAAATTAAATAAAAATAAAATTTTTCGCAAGTGCTTTAAGAAAAATATATTGTTTATATTACTTCTATGAGTATAAATATATAGATACTTATCTTACAACTTTGGTGATTGTAAATTATGAGTTTAAAAACAATATAAAATTATCAATGGAAATGTTGCTGTAAAAATTATCTTATCAATATATGATAAGCATTCAATACAGGAGAATAAAACAGACAAAATAAGACCATGTCAGTGACGTGGTGAGTATAAGTGACACCCAGCGGAGAATTCCATATGGCTTTGCATATGGTTTACTAACCATGAAACTTACCGTTTTAGAGATTTAGTGAACCGTTTTCATCACTTTTATCGATATACTAAATAATCAATAGAATCAATGTGTTATGTGTAGATATACAGTTTTCCTAGAAATTTTTACTAAACTTTGTTTATCGCATATCAAGATCTTATTCTCTTGTAAATATTTTTAAATATAACATTTTTCTATCACCAGCCACTTTCAGGCAATTATCCTTTGAAGCGTGCTACCTACTATTATCTTCATAAAAAATGCACATACTTGTTCCTAAATATTCATATACTATATAATATTTATAATGCAGTTGCAAGTCATTTTAAAATTTAATAACTTTTTATTTTAGATTAGTTGTGAAACTACTATAAAATTACAGAAACATTTAATAACTTCTTGTTTATTAGAGATAGTGCTATATAGCATAATAAACAACTAAATTCAAAGTTGTAAAAGAATTTTAAATACGGGTAATAAAATCTACATAATATTAAATTAGTTGCAAATAGGTATTGATAGGTTCGATAAGTATATTAGGATTACTGTATCTGGAACAGCAGACAGATAAAAGTAGCCCCGAGTCACTCTCCTAACGAGTCATTTCGTCATTTACTTGTTTTCGATTTGTTCCAGATTTTTTACATACTGGCTTTTGGGTTTTTAGTAAAAATATATTCGTTTATTATAAGACAAATACCAACTATTTCTGTCTATCATACTGTTTGGTGTCAGGTGTCATCTAACGTTTTCATACGAAAGTTTGACATTATTAAACATAACCTAACATACTTCAGACTTTTTGTCAAAAGAACGTTACTTGTGTTATTTAGAGTGATTTATAAATTGATTGTTCGCGAGAAATTGGAATTAACGCGAGAAAAATTTCGTGCGATACTTATCACGACTTTCGACGTGGACATGGATTAACAAGACAAGAGTGCATCGATCAACTTACGAGTATTTCCACATTTGGCGACGAAGATCCATCCTTTGGTACAATCATTTTAATCGTGGCCGCACTTTGCTCACTGACAAAATTCGTAAAGGTCACACAGATCAGTTCTATTCATCAATATATCACTAAAACATTGCTCCTAAATCAAGATTACTAAATTTTTAACAGTTTATATATAATAAACTTAATGGAATTTGTTCTTAGACTAAAAGAGTAAATAATTTCTTTTAAAATACGCAATATTAAATCAATATTTTGACAATTTTGATATCTGATGTATTTGTTATGTGTGGTCAGCACCAAAGTTAAGCAAACTATCACAAAAATATTCATGATAGATTCAATCAGTTATTAATAATTGTTTTATGGTTCATACGAAACGTTTTCTTATCGACGAAGAAAAAACGTTATCTTAACAATTCATTGCAATGAAGGAATTTCCATGTTTACACAAAAAATTTGTGGCCCGAATCGGTTACAAATAACTATTTATTTAGTATTTTAAAGAAGTTTAATCTTTAATGTGTGAGTTTAAAAACTTAAAAAAAAATGTGTTACTAATGAAACAATTATAATAAACATGACTGATCAATGAAAGAAGAGAACGACATAAGACCACCTTTTATTTCTTCAAGGCATTTCGAAACAACTTTATACTTGACTTTTATTATTTATCATTTATAAAATATATATATATTACAGAAACAGAAGTTAATACAATTTAAAATGTTGCAATACAAATGCAAAATAAGCAGATAATAATTAAAATACAGTACAATTGTATAAACATGGAGGTACTAAAATGGGTGTCTAAATAAATATATTTTTCATAACCACAAATAAAAACAATTAAACAACAACATCACCACATATTTGTAGTATTGCTCGTACTTTTTAAATGGTTTCTACGAAGTTATTGATAAGCAGATAGTACCGATTACCACATCATCCATTTTAGTTACGAGCTGGAATATTGAACTCATAAATGAAGTCTAATAGTTAATTTGATAGGCGACAAAGTTTATATATTTTTACGAATTACTACTATTAGTAAAAATATTGAGAAAATGATTCAGAAAATCTGACTATATTAGTAGATAGCAGCTTCGAACTCGGCAATCAAGTACAAAGTAGTTATGTATTTATTTATGTATTTACTTATGTATTTATTTATGTATATATTTATTAATTATTTATACTAAAATATACAAAATTGCAATTAAAACACGAACTAAAAGTTACAATTATTTTTAATTATCAATATAGTTTTAGTAGTTAAATATTAACTATCACAAGCAGTCTTGGCTCGAGAATAGCAACCATATGTTTTTATAATAGCTGTAGTTCTTCATTTTAATAATAATGGTTTGGAAACCTAAAACGTATTGCGGACTTGAAAAATATTTATTATCTCTTGCAGGAATCAGTACCAATATTTTTATCAAACATTAAGATCGTTAAAGGCGAAAATATAATATCACACGATGTTAATAGTGTGGAACGGCCATTGAGAAGGCCTGGTCTAAATTATAGCTATTTTCATCATTACCAAAATTTGTAAAACAATTTGTTTTGACAATTAGTTTTCGATTCTATTTTAAATATTGTTTTATTGATTTTTTGTCTAAAATATAAAAAAACCAGCATGAACTTTATTGAAAAATAGTTATCATCCATTATTCAAACATCCGTTTTCTATTCTCCAATTCTTATTTTATTTTTTTGTAGTATAGTTTGTATATATACATCGACATTTGACAGCTGATTAAAAATTTTAGACATACTTTGTATGAACTTCCATAACATAAGGATATTTCTAAAAATTTAAGTTTTTTTTAAACTATTGCGACTTAGGACAAAAGGTTTTAAGAACGACTAGGTCTACGCGCCAGTACCACTCGTCGATTTTAGCGCCCAGACAAATCCTTACGGGTTACAACAACAATAATAACTAGAGACAATAATATCAAAATTTTATATATATTTGTTATTTCACATGTTTACATTCTGACCAAAAAAGACTCCTTACAGCTATCTAATGTATCTAAAATATATATAAGAGACTAATATATTAAACTCTTATAAAATTAAAATTATAGAATCAAAATTTAATTTTTCTATTATATTATTGTTTTAATTTAACAACTTTTTTTTCATATTAAATTAATTGTTCCATAACAATAATTAATATTTATCCCAGACAACATCTAACTCGCAACCCTTCTCTCTAGAATTCTAGATCTATGCTCGTTTACCTTATTACCGAGAATAATATAATCAGATTATATTTATATTGAATTAATCACTATACAAAAAACATTGTAAACGCAATCCATAAAAATCACAGAACTTTTTCAAACTATTGTGATCCCAAAATACGCATTATTATATTAAATCATCAATCATTTAAGCATAAAATAAAATCAGGGGAGTGCAATTTGTAACAAAATGTAAAATAAAAGCTGGGCAGTTAAGGTGAAAATGCTGAATTGCTTTTTCTTTGTCTCAATTCTCAACTTTAATTAGTGTCACAATTTTAATTCAGTATATTTGAAACAGTTTGTAGGATCTGAACTTAATGTAAAAAAGTCGAGGCGATACGGTTATTCCACATGTTATAAGTGACTTCTACTTATTATTAACTACCTGAAGCAAGTGAAGGGTGATAGCCCTTTTTATGGTCTCCATTTAACTTCTATATCAACCAACCATTTTTTTATAAACTGTGATTCCTCTGTGCTCTCAAGTTAAAATATTAAATTGCATTTTGTTAAAAAGTTTCTTCATTACCTCAGGTGTTCTTACTCCTCTTCTCCATATCTGTTCTTATAATTAAAATTTATAATGCTAAAACTGGTTTATTTTATTTTGTAGAGAATATAAAAAACACAATTTTAATTATTTCCAAAGACAACAAATATGTATTATAAAAATTATAATTGTTCAAATATTTTAATTTTATAAACTTATATTTAATAATTAAAATATGTTATTTATGTTCAGTATTAAATATTTACATAGGGCGTTTATATTTATTATAATTTAAACTTTACATTTTAAAATTTTAACAAAAGTTTTGAGTTATTACAAAATAAAATAAAATGTGTTTTTTTTTTAATTTGAGATTCGTAAATTTTATAGGTCTCTTATTTTTAATTTTGCGCTTGAAAACACGATAAAAAAATAATTTTTTCATTGAATCACGTGAAAAACACAAATAGTGGTAGATTGTAGCACTATAGTGCTTACCATAAGCACTTTAAATTCATGTAATTTTTTCATTGAAACACATGAAAAAACAAACAGTGGTAGATTATAGCACTATAGTGCTTACCATAAGCACTTGAAATTCATATAATTTTTTCATTGAAACACATGAAAAAACAAACAGTGGTAGATTGTAGCACTATAGTGCTTACCGTTAGTATTTTAGATTCATGTTAGAAGAAAAATGTGTATATAAAGGGCACTATTACGTTTAACTATTTTGATTTAATTTTAATGTGAAATATTATATGGGTTCATGATTCCAAACTGTTTTCGAAGGCCAGTATTATATTTTTATTAGTGGATAAACACCACTTAGTGGAGAAAGTTGAAATCACAAACCCCACTTATAGAAATAATACTGGTCTTCGAAAACAGATTGGAAACATGAACTCGTATAATATTTCACATTAAAATTAAATCACAATAGTTAAACGCAATATATACATATATATATATATATATATATATATTTATTTTGGAATTGGAAAATGTAGAGCTGCAACTTTTTGATCGAAATTTTTTATATTACACATTTCCTAAATGGAACTTTTTATTTAAAACTAAAAATCCAATGATAGTCCATATATTAAAAAGCGATTAACAACAGAGGGAAAGCGACACATACAGTGGCGTAACTACATTTTTTAGGCCTATAAGCAACTACTAACTAAGGGGCCCCTACTAACATCTTTTTATACCCTTTACACGAAAAAGTGTAAAAAGGGTATATAAAGTTTGTCCAGATTTTCGTAACGCATTAAAGGAAACGTCGCAAATACTATAAAGTATATATCAGTAAAGTATATATATACCTTTTCAGTTCAAACTACTCTCTCAGCTTTTGAACTCTTCGAATGAAACTTTACATACATACTTTTTGAGAGCGGCCCCTGATCACCATATGATTTAATTGAAATTAAACTATTATTTCTTATAGCTGCCATATAAACTTAACAACCGCATATGGGGTTTCTCCGTTTTTAATAAAGATACGCCAATGAAATTTGGTATATGTTAATGGTTAATGGACTATTTTGCAATATGGAGTAGATGCAGATTTAAATATAGCACCGATAGAAATTGAGGATTGAAGCACAACTATACGGCAAATCGTTTCGTACCACTTTTGAAAATTTATTAAAAATAAATACAATGAATACATAAATTTATAATGGGGCCCCCTAAATTCGTGGGCCCAAAAGCGTTGCTTCCAGTCGCTTCCCTGTAGTTACGCCACTGGACACATACCACCACAAATTATAACATCGCCATATGCCATAATATCATATATAGAATAGAATCGCGTATAATCAGACAAACCATGAATTCGTCGTTACTTAAACGATACTTAAATATACCTAACTTAAATGACATATTTTAAAGCAAGTTGAGCATAACACTTTCATTGCACATAATCTCTTGAATTTACCTACAATTTAACCGAAATAGCTAGCTAAATTAAATGCACATTAGTTATCTGTTAGTCCGTTCCTAATTTTCTCTACAAATATATACCTTGTTCAAAAAAAATTACTGTAAAAACTATTTCATTTTTTTTCCTCGTTATTACTTATTCTAGCCTCAATCGCAACGATACCGACTACACAAATATCTAATTAGCCATCAAAAAAAAAAACTACTAAAAGGACTGCGATTGATTTTGAAAACAATCGTAAAATAAATAAAAATACTTTACGTATTAAAGTTAAAACATTTAAAAATATAAAAGCATATAATTACAAAAAATACCTATATATAAAAATATAATAAATTATTCTCACAAATCTGAACACACCATCTTGAGATGCAAGAATTCAAACATCAAAACAACATAACTGAAAACAATAATCGATGATATAAACCTCAAAGATTATGCTATTCGAAGAAAACTGGACGATCATACTAATATGGAGAAAACATGTTCTCGAAAACTTACAACGAATAGAGAAATAAATCAATCAAAAGGGGCCCTGGACGCAGGGCATACCACTATTGTGACGACATAGTAACGGTGCGTTAAATACGGTAATGGTACGTATAAAACATTATAAAACATATTTCTACGCTTAACAATATAAAAATGTAATAGTGACAAGAAAATATACATTAATATCTATAATAAATTTAATCATTTTTGTCCTAAGTCTTAAATTTAGGTGGTTCAATAATTTAGTTAATATTTATGGTAAATATTAATATTTATGATAAATTTTAGGTCTATCGAATGTATAATGTATCTAGATTATCAGTTTAATTATTACTGCATAGACGATTTTATATATACTGATTTCTTCCATATTTCTAGTCTACTTAGACTTACCATATGTTTATCACGTTTTAACGCTAGTTTTTGTCGTTTAGTAAATTAAACAAGTTAAACGCTATCGTCTGCGTTTCTTCTGTAATACTATTTTGCAGTCGTAATTACAGTAATCGCTGGCATAGACTTCACTTTTGGTAATTACTACCTAGCAAAAACATTCTTCCTTCCTATTCTCACTTCTTTCCAATTTTAGATTAGATATATTTATTGTCTATAAACTAAGTCTTCTGTATTATAACGTCTGCTTTTTTCTTAATGACTAGAATGAGGTTTCAGCTTTTAACCTCTACGATGCAATTCCTGAAATTTGTCTATTTTGCACTCCTAAGATTGGTTATGGTAACTTTAAGTCTGTAGCGTCCGATGCTATTCATTTAATTACTCTACCTAGAAAAAACATTCTCCCTTCCTATCCCCACTTCTTTCCAATTTTGGATTAGATATATTGGTTATCTATAAACTAAGCCTTCTATATTCTAACATCTGCTTTTTTCTAAATTACTAGAATGATTAATTTAAGCTTTTAACCTCTACGATGCAATTGCAGAAATTTGTCTATTTTGCACTCCTTAGAGGGGGTTATAGTAAGTTCAAGTCTGTTTTCAGACACTGCTTGCATTGCTAAAAGAACACTACTTTCTTAAAACACATGAAATGAGTTTTATTTGTCAGATTACACATAACTTCATTTAAATCATACTCACACTTTGTTTAACATAAAATTAATATCAGAAAGGAATTCAAACAATTATCTATATCATTTAGATAAGTTTTTTTTCCAATAGTAGTGAATTACAACAACAAAAATTCTTTTTATATTATTTTAAATAATTGAATTTTTGACTGACAACATAGCTGTTTCGAGTATTGCCCATAATACCTATCATTAGTGGTCTTGGAAATTATTTTTGTATTTAATTATTTGTAAATAATTTTTTGAGACTGCAAGTACTAGGAATCGAACTCGTGTGTTGCCAAATTTGAAGCTTAGAGTCAGTGCTTCTTAACCAATTGACCCAAAGTCGTACTTGATTTTTATGTTCGCACATTTTTCTGGAGTTTTGTTAATTTTACTGTTAAAGTTTAATTAACAAATTTACTTGCTGTGTTTATATTAGAACGAAATCATAAACCAGCTGTAGAATAATTGAATAACTTAATTATATTTTTATTTTTAATTATTAAATTTTAATATTATTCTGTTTTAGAGTTATCTTTTAACGTAACTTGTATGTGGCACTCAGTTCGTTTATTTTTGAAATATATATATATATATATATATATATAGATAATTTAGGTGTTAGATATTTATAAAAGTAGTACGGAACTATAAGGCACCATTTCCGAAGTACTATCTTTGATTCGAATAATAGAATTATTAAAATGTAGCTAATAAAAGACTTATTTTGTATTAGTTCTTAAAATTTTTAATATTAATTTAGAGTTTTATAGCAAAATAATAAAAATGGGTATTAAATATAAATATTAATTTAAGTCTGAATATACATCTGACTTCAGTTATATGCTATAAATACTGAGAAAAAATTCTTAAAAATAATTATTTGAGTGTTGTTGACTCACTTTTTACTTCCCTAAAAGATCAAGGTTTTTTACACTGGTTTTATCGATTTCAACTTATTTAAAGCCTTTGTTATTATTAAAGCAGCCATAAAACTAATACCAATAAAATCAGTTGATCTTTTCCATTAGATGAATGCAGAATAAGCAGTTCATTGTAGTCATGGTACTTTAAAGTTTTTCATTTTACCGAAATTTTGAGAAGCAAGTCGAATTTAAGTATGTGAGATACTTGTTTGCGATATTGGCATGTTTTCGAATCCAAGGTCCATTAAAAAAATTGTTTAACGTTATTGTAGAAGACACTCAAGTTCATATTCAGGCGAAAAATTTATATAAATAAATATAAAATAAAACAAAGAGACACGGTAAGGAAATCTCAGAACTGGAAAAACACAAACCCAAACAATTTTGCATAACAGAAATAATTAAAATAGATATATAAAAAGTATATACTAAACCCCAAAACAAAAGCAAACAAAAAATAACAAAAAATAACATAAGAATTGCAGTTGAACAAAGTGCAAGAAACAAACATCATCAGCGAAATCAACATTAGCAACTTAAGAATAATAGTAACAGCGACAGCCACAGCAACAACAACAACAACAAAATCAACTGGTTCTGCTTTCGTTGGGAATTTAGCTCAATTCACTTCATCGAGCAGTGTGAAAAATAATTTATCTATTTTTTAAAATTCGCTTGATAATAAATTACCTTAAAAATGCTTTTAATTGGTATCACTATTTATTTATATATTTTCAACAAACACATTCCCGAACAATCACTATATATATTTATTCATATTATTAAAAATAATTATAAATTTTTATCACTTGTGCTTTTATAAAATATAAAATAACAAACGAATTCTTTTTATTATTGAACGTGATGCTGCTCCATTTCCTGTCCCCAATTTTAACAATTTTGCATGTACCGTTTAAAACAAATAAAATTATTGAAGCACTTTTTATAAATTATTATAAATATGTATTAGAAGACTTCATTTAAAACATGCATATATTTTAATAATTTTAAATGATAATATTTGTTACAACCACAAACTAGTCTAGTGTGAAGTTTTAAAAACCATAATACCTCACCGTACACACTTCACACGACACGAGCAAAACGTCAACTGCATCATATTTGCACAGCCGTTTCAAAAATTCCAAAACAGTGTTACCACCACATTATGTCAAAAAAGTATTAACTGATGCGTTGGCTTTCCTATTCTTCGTAAGTTTATTTAATTGAAAGAATATTCTTTGATATTACGACATTCAAATCTTGTTATATATTAAAACAAAAAATAGTAGTAGTAATAGTTGTACGTACCTACAGTTATCAAATAAATAAATATTACTTGTATTTTACTAATTTTTTGTTTAAAAACATAAACTATAAGAAATATATGTCAAAAAAGTATTAACTGATGCATTAGATTTCCTATTTTTTTAAGTTTGTTTAATTGAAAGAATATTCTTTGATATTATTCAAATCTTATTATTTATCACAACAAAAAATAGTAGTAATAGAAATAGTAGTTGTACGTACTTACAGTAAATTAATAAAAGTCTTTTTCGGCGGCTCACAAGTATGGCAAAAAATGCATGCAGGTGTATATTCGCTACGTGAGCATTGGCATCACTGTTGCAATCTGTCAAGTGTTATGTTTTGACAAACAGCAAATCTTGCATATGTGATATAATGCAAGCAAATCACATTTTGTATAAAAATAAATAATTAACATTAATTGGAAATTAAAATTAATACAGAATTAAAAGGAATGGTAAAAATGTTGAAAATTTCAAAATAAAACACTGAAATTTTTCTTTTTTCCCAATTATGAAATGTGACTTATGTTAATGGAGAGGTTAACTTACTAAGTAATTAGTGAAAAACATGGTAAAAAAGTTACAAATGAGTTCCAATTGAAAACACAAAAACGCTATCTAACCAAAATTTAGTAAATCAGATTTTTCATACCCACTGGCACTTTTGCTTAAATGAAAAATAACTACTTTTAATTCATATTTATTCTTTATTAATTTTAATCCTAAGTATATTGTATATTAATCTTTTATTTTATTCATATAAATATTATATATTTTATATTACAGTATGCGTAAAATACTTCCTATATTATTAAATGCTATCGAATTTTGAATGCAAATTTTAATATCAGGTCTTTTCTAATATGTATTTGTAATTTTTACTTGGATTTTATTATTTTCTGTTTCCGTACTTAAAATCAAGCAAGGTGAGAGAGTTTGCCATTTCGTATCTCACAAACTTTGTTTAAATTTTACTTCAATAATTTTCTCAGTTAAAATTCAAGTAAAGTCGAAACAGCTGATTTGTATTATAAAAATGAACATTCAAATCACATGAATATAGTATTTTTATGGACATAGCGTGTATGCTGAAATAATTTCTAAATTTCCCTTGCGGGAAATTTATTTGCATTCTTCATTTTTCGCCTTAAATGAGTGTTTTTTTTATTTTTTTTTTCGATTTATTGATACTGATAATAATTTATTGATAATAAGCTCATTTATATAAAAGCACTTTGTATGGTAAATCATCCTCATTTGTGGCCTAAATGAGACAGTGTAAACGTGCTATGAAATTATTTTTTAAGTTCTTAAAGGATTGTCTAAAACAAAACGAAAAACTGCTATCGCCGGCATTTTAAAATTTATTTGACATATGTTTTCAAGGTGTAGTACTACACTAAAACTGATTATGAAGTAAATTATTATTATTATGATTATGTAGGCAAATACGAACTCTGATTATCATATACTCGAATAGTATGAATCAATGAGTGTACATATCAACAATGAATGAAGGTAATAATTGCGGTGTTGGTCAGTTTAGACATTCGTACAAATATTGCATAAATTTTGTGTGAGCGCTGTTGGTTGCTGAGCAAAAAAATTGTGATGTTATTCTTTTTGTGTTTTGGTGTTATGCATTAAATTAGAGATTATTTTAGGTTAAAATAATATTTAGTAATAACATATTTATAATTTTTGAATAACAGTTAAAAGTTAATAACAATAAATAAATTATATCAATTTTTAAATGCTCCCCTTTTTCGCAGTGTTTTTCGTAAAACACTTTTTCGCCTTGGCGCATTACTTATAAACAATTCTTAAACCACTTGTTTTATATTTGTGTCTAGTATGAGTAGTAGTAAGTATCATATGAGAAGAGTATAAGTCATTATAAGTACTTTAAGTTTTATGCATGAGTCAGATAGAGTTAAGCATACGAAAAAAAAGTCAGAGGCATTTTAAGTAAAATCCAACCAATACACGAATATGACTCGAGAGTTCAATACTAATTGCAGTTGTCTGATTTGCTGTGTAAGATAGAATAAGTATAATTCTGTTCTATATCCTCTGTCTTCTATCAGAAATTGGCATCAAACTACAGTTACGTAATCCAAAAGTTATGTGCAATCTCGTAGACCAACTAAGCTGTTAGTGTTATCAGGGGTAGAAAAACAACAATTTCCGAACGTATTGGCATAAGCTTCTCATATAATATTGGAATATTTTTAACATATTGCAGTAGTTGGGCAACTTTTTTTTCCATGGCGCCATTTAGACCCGTGAGCTATAGATCGTCTAGATACTTTTGCCTTGATCAATCATCATCGATGCTGAACACTGGTAGATAACATGCTCCATCGTGTCTAATAAGTTCAGTATTTCACATTTTCAGCATTTCGTCGTCGATCAATTCCAATTTTGCACATTCGGTGATAGCAGACAATGCCTCCTGAGCAGGCCTATTTGCATCCTACAGTCTATTCGTCACAGTGAGAATATGAAGCTTTAAATACTCTCAACTTTTACGTTGTACGAGTCATAACTGACCTTGGTTTCCTTGCACTTTTATGTTTCGGTTAAGCAAGACTTTTGATATAACCCTTTACTTGACCAGCTTATCCACAATTTTGTTACCCTCTATGCCTTTATGTGTCGGCATCCAGTAGATCAAGCTTTGCTTAAAAGATTTTTCTGTGATTTGGTCGCACTTACTTGTTGAATAATTTTTGTTGTTTTTTGTTATACTCTAAAAACCCTTACGTCAGCTATCCGTCGCAATTACGACGTCCAGACCCCTTTCAAAGTATAGACATGCGACTACGTCGTCTATTATTCCCCTTAGAATTTTCTTGCTTGCTATTATCCAATACCCCATGAAACACTACATAATAACTGAACCGAAAACCTAATGTCTTAATGAAGAAGACAGTACTTAGGTACTACTCAATATTCTGTTACATGCATAGAGAGGCTTTAAGGATTTCTTCGCCTTCTCTTCCACAATAAGCTACCGTAACAGCTTGCCGACTATCATCACAACCTAGTATTTGGTATGTATTTTCAGCATCAGTGTAATTCCTCTTAATTAAGGTTTATGTATTGAAAGGTTTATGTGTTTTTTTTTACATTTGCTTTAAGTTGATCTTTGAATGCCGACTTCCTAATAATATTGTGTTCGATTCATTGCAGACCCGAGGGTTCTTGGACATCTTCTGCTTACTAAGACTTTGATTTCATCTGCATATTAAGTGAGTTTCGTGATTTTGGCATCAAACAACAAGCAGCGTCCCTTTGACCGACCAGTTTCATCGTATAAGTTACTCTCCATTCAGTCGATACTCTCCATTCAGAGTGGTAAAATACTACCTATCTAATCTCGTCTGAACTATTATTGAAGTTTTCTGTTATATCTAAAAATATCACCATAGCATGTTCAATGTGATGCAACGCCTTTTTTATCTGTCTTACAACGCTATGTAACGCTGTATCTACCGATAGTATTTTTGCCTTAAGTTTTGTCTTAATATGGACGTATATTATATGTTCTAACATCTACTTTGAAAAACTCTCTGACCCCTTTACTAATATCTTCAAACTTCTTACTCTGCTAAGGGGGTTTGGATTTTACTATGAAGTCTTGCGAAAGGATATAAAAGTACTGCACTCTAAAAACTTTTTGAAATTCCCCCAGTTAGTCAGTTTGGGATTTCTAGATCTGTCATTTTTAAAGGTCCCTTCAAATGCGATATTGAAACTGAAGTCCTTGCGACTTCCTAAAATTGTGACATTAGCCATATCAGCCTCTTCTTTCTCTCTCAGAAGAACATTGCTATGTACTACGATAAAATTTTCTTATACTCTTTATTGAACGCCCTATCGATTGTTTTTGTGTCAAATCAATTCAGACCATGCTTCTTTCTGCACTCTCAATGACTGGTCAACAAAACATTAAATTCATTAAATTTATTAACAAAATTAATAGTTTGAAGCCTTGAAAGTTATAATTCATAACATTGAAAATTATTTTTCTTGTACCAATTACAACAATAAAATGCCCGAACCCTGTATAGGAAAGGTATTGGAGGGTACATTGCGTATTCAGAAAACGAGATGGTCAGGACAGGCAAGCTGTAGAAAAGCAAGTTGTGATATCTACTGCCATGCATTAATTCGGATGCGGTTTTGTAGTTAGCAAGAGACATAAATAAAGTCCTGCGAATCATACCAGTAAAAAAAATCTTACTAATATCAAAATTTTCCTTAACATCACACTAATTTCCGAGGAATTTTCAGTCTGTCAGGAAATTTAGCATCAAGGAACTCTTCATTAACAACAGTCTAAGACGCATAGTAAGAAGCATGGTAGTATATAGCACCAAATTCTCCCAACGCGATATTCAGCTTTCCTACAATATATATATAGTCAATGGTGGTGTGACCAGATCTAAAACTTGAAAGGATCGTGTAGGAGACAAATATTAGACTGATCGCGCAACAGTTGGCGCGGATTATCAGATTCCCTTTATTTAGAACAAGCGTACTTTCATTCAATCATGGTATGTAGATAAGCCAACACATGCTCTCTATCATTACATAGTTGCAAGCCTTGTTAATCGCGGTAAGTACATAGTTATATTGTTGTTCTCAATACGCTATGTAACAATAGACAAATCGTTAGGGCTAGGTGGTAAAATTTGAATTTCATAATTTCTATTGGGGACTCTGAGTCTTCCTTAGATCCAGAATAGATGTTATCGTCACCAGATGGCAGTTTGATCAAATGTTCCATCAAAACTTTCAGTACACTATGCATATCTGTTATCTGATAACTGTTTTCATCCTTACATATGATATAAATACACTTTCTACACGTAAACCTTATGCTTAAGACTTTTTTTCAGTATATATCTTGTTTTTTTTTTGTAGGTGGAAAACATCGAAAATCAGTGTGAGACTTGAACCCACTAAAACCACCTCTTAGGAATGAATGGCGAATGAATGGAACAATGTGGAAACTTCATTCCAATAATCAGGAGAGTAAGATGAGAGTAGATAGACTTAATACCTAGTGAACTAAATTCATCTAAGCCAGAAAACAAGGGCATGAATATTGTAGAATGGGTGATATTAAAGCAGGTGGGGTTACGGCTAGTTAGCGGGGAAGATCAACGATAAACTTTGTGGGGTCACGAAAACCGTCGTTATATAGCGGAATGGTGTGGAGGTTACGGTCCCTTTCACCGAATTAGTAAGACAGATATTGGGGGGGTTTAAAGCGCAAGGGCTTTAAGGAAGGTATTGGAAATAAAAACATCTGGGGGAAGGTAATGGAAGTGGGTGAATTGTCTCCGTCGAGTGTCAAAAGGTACTTGTCAATGCGAGTGATCTTGGCATTGTCGTAGAGGACAGAGATGGAGAATTGCTTGCCGTCAGGGTTGCACTTATAGTTGGTGCAATCCCGAAGAAGTTTCCGCTCAAACAGGTTGATATTCCATTTGGGCGGAAGAGATTGCAGATCAAATGGGGAAGGCATAGGTGAGTAGGGGGCGTATAAGTTGATTATAGAAGAGCAGCTTAACTTTGCTTAAAATTATGTATTATTATAATATATATTATATTATTATAAATTATTATAAAAAAGAGTGCTAGGGGTGAAACTATGAATGGTAGGTTATGCAACCGGATAAGTTACTACCAAGCAAGCGTTATGATGTACTTATCGATGCGAATAATCTGTAGAGAGAATAGAGAATTGTAGAGAATAGAGTTGAAGAAATTATTGCCATCAGGCTTGTGTTTGCAGTTTGTGCAACCTCAGTGGATCTTACGCTCAAAAAATTGGGTTTTTTCCAATAGTGAAGGCGTACGACAGTAAAGAGCAGATGAGGTACTTGTAACA
This sequence comes from Teleopsis dalmanni, assembly GCF_002237135.1. Taxonomy (NCBI): domain Eukaryota; kingdom Metazoa; phylum Arthropoda; class Insecta; order Diptera; family Diopsidae; genus Teleopsis; species Teleopsis dalmanni. The sequence goes on from NC_051848.1 coordinate 48,170,600, forward strand.
GAGAAGCTTAACTGATTGTACTTTCGAAGGTCATTTTTAAATTGAATATGCCTTAACATCGAAATTGAATATGCCTTATCCACCATGCAAAAGCTGCGTCGGCAGTTATTGCAAGGGCTACGCTCAAATCGAACCTGAGCATAGTGCTGGTCCAAGAACCCTGGATTTACAGGGGTCGAATCTGTGGTTTGACTGCAAAGAATATGCAGACAATTTGGGATGTAAGATGTGATAAACCAAGAACCTGCATTTTATTGAATATTAATATCAACTTTATCTGTCTTTCAGAATTTCTCTCCAGGGACCTCGTTGCCATACAGATTCCGGCCAACATCAACGGAGTTCTACGGAACGTAGTCGTAGCTACAGGTTATCTACCAGGAGACGACACTCAGGTACCATCTGCAGAGGTCGATAAACTGGTAAACTACTGCGAGAGAATGAAATTGCCTCTTATACTCGGTTGCGACTCCAACGCACACAACGAAGTTTGGGGAAGCACTAACACCAATATAAGAGGTGCGTACCTTTTAGAATTTATAACTAGTAAAAAATTAGAAATATGTAATGCAGGTAATACACCATTTGTAACTATCTCACGCAAAGAGGTCCTAGATATTACTATAGGAAATACTCGAGGTTGTGAGCTTGTGAAAAACTGGAGAGTATCCAGTGAACCATCTATGTCTGATCATAGAATTCTAAGGTTCGACATTGAAGGTTCACCAATTAACAAAAAATTTTAAGGAACCCAAGAAAAACAAATTGGGAGAACTACACGGAAAATCTGAAAGACAATCTTGTCCAATTAGGGCTAGATGAAATCATTCAGAATGAAATTCAATTAGAAAATTACCTAGAAAACCTTAATGGGGCCATACTAAATGCATATGAGGATAGCTGTCCATTAAGCCTGATTAACTCCACCAAGGATGTGCCTTGGTGGAACAATGACCTTAAAAACCTAAGAAACACTGTTAGAGGACTTTTTAACTACTCAAAGCGAACAGGAGACTGGTCAGAATATAGGAAAAAACTTACTTTGTACAATAGAGAAATTAGGGCCTCTAAACGCAGAAGCTTTAAAAAATTCTGCGAAAGCATAGAAAGCACTACGGAGGTATCAAGACTCTACAAGGTACTTGCAAAAAGCAGCAGCCTCACCTCCACAAATCTCAAGCGAGAAGATGGAAATTTCACCGAAGGTGAAGAAGAGAAGATACAACTACTTCTGGACGTACACTTCCCAGGATCCTCTCCAACTCTAGGGACGGAATCAGAACACACTGAACCCCCTAAAACAGTAAAGAAGGATGATTGGAAATTTGCCAAAAATATAATCACAATGCCTAAAATCAGGTGGGCGGTAAATTCGCTCAAGCCACTGAAATCTCCAGGTATTGATGGTGTCTTTCCGGCATTACTTCAAAAAGGAATTGAACAGCTACTAGGTCCAATAACTAGAATAGCCAGAGTCAGTATTGCATTGGGATACATACCAAACATGTGGAGAAGGGCAAAAGTGGTCTTTATTCCGAAGGCGGGCAAAAGAGATCCTACTCACCCGAAATCCTTCAGACCAATCTGCCTCACATCCTTCCTACTTAAAGTAGTAGAAAAAGTTGTGGACAACTATATCAGGAATACTACACTGAAAGTAACTCCACTATACAGTCGCCAACATGCCTATAGGGCAGGGCAGTCGACAGAAACAGCCCTGCATCAACTAAGTAACACGATTCAGGACAGCATAGATAAGAAAGAGATAGCAATTTGCGCTTTCCTAGACATTGAAGGAGCCTTTGATAACACTTCACATGAGGTTATAAACTCAACTATTTCTAAAAGAGGAATCAATGGCACACTCTCACGCTGGATGAGCAATATGCTTCGCACCAGGAGAGTAGAAATTCCGACCAGTAATGGTAATATTTTTGCAAATACTTCGCGAGGGTGCCCACAAGGTGGAGTATTATCACCCCTAATGTGGAGTATGGTAGTGGATGAATTATTAGTAAAACTGGACAGGAATGGCTTCCATATGTGGTAATTATCTGCAGAGGAAAATTTGAAAATACTCTGTGCGAAAGAATCCAGTTAGGCTTAAAACTAACTAAAGAATGGTGCAATTCGGTTGGGCTGAAAATAAATCCAGCAAAAACAACCATTGTGCTATTCACTAAGAAATACAAAATAAAAAACCTTAAACCCATCCGCTTAGATGGGTTTGAAATAAAACTACAAAAGGAGGTAAAATTTTTGGGTATAATTTTAGACCAAAAATTAACATGGAAATCTCATATCCAAGAAGTGACAAAAAAGGCAACCAAAGCCTTTATGACATGTAGATCCATCGCAGGTAAGAATTGGGGATGTACACCAAAGTCACTGCGATGGATATACACAGCAGTAATCAGACCAATGATCACCTACTGATCAATAGTCTGGCAGAACTGCACAAATCAACAAAGCGTTATCAACACACTCAACAAGGTACAACGACTTGCATGTGTAAGCATAACAGGAGCAATGAGAACATGTCCCACGTCATCAATTGAAGTACTCCTGGAACTTACTCCTCTTCATATCTATGTGCAATCACAGGCGAAGAGGGCTGCTCTAAGAGTAAATACAAATAAGGTGACTGGTCTTGAAGCCAATAGCAAAAAACTTGATATTTTGGCTGCACAAATCCCAGAAATTGAAATGCCAATGGACAGGATGATTGTAAAGCATAACTTTACAAAAAACTTCAAAACTGAACTTGGCAACAAAAAGAACTGGGAAGGTTTATCTAACATCCCAAAAATAAAAGAAACCATGATAACATGGTATACAGACGGCTCTCTCACCAATGAGGGAGCTGGAGCTGGTGTTTATGGACCAGGCAAAAAATACTGGGAAGCATTAGGAAACAATACAACCATCTTTCAAGCGGAAATATACGCGATAGATAGATGCGCCAGTTTCAATATTGAACGTAACTACCGGAACCGTAAAATTGCAATACTGACTGACAGCCAGGCAGCTATAATGGCACTCATATCTTACCAGGTAACATCCAAACTGGTATGGGAATGCATTGACAAGCTGAACACACTCGGTGGGATCAATCAGGTGCACCTTTTATGGATTCCGGGACATACTGGTATCCAAGGTAATGAAATAGCAGACAAACTTGCAAGAAGAGGCGCGGCATCAAGAATGATAGGCCCAGAACCATTCTGTGGTCTTGGCAAAGGAGCTCTATCCATTATCATGAATGACGCAGAGAAAAAAGAGAGAGAACTCTATTGGTTAATGCTACCAAGACTCTCACAATCTAAAATGCTTTTAGGGACTTACAACCTAAAACGCTTTAAAGATTGCATAGTACAATCAAAAACTAACATAAGAATTATTACGGGATTACTGAACGGTCACTGCAGATTGAATAATCACCTATCGAAGTTAGGAATTCAATCCAACTCAGATTGCAGATACTGCAGGAAAGAGAGAGAAACGGCATACCATGTGCTTGGGGAGTGCCCGGCACTGATGCATAAGCGAAAGAAACACCTAGGAGGGTATTTCATGGATCATAAGGATTCAAGACTGGGGAAGATAGGATCCATACTGTCTTTCATTAAAGAAATCGGACTTGGAAAAATACTCTAACCCGACAAAGGGACACAATAGATCTTTTAGGTCGCAATGCACGATCCCTTACTCAATAATAATAATAATAAATAA
>NC_051848.1:48174431-48183342 GCF_002237135.1 Teleopsis dalmanni
CGGGTGGTAGCTTAAGCGGCCACTAGGAAGAGAGATGAGATATGATTTGTTGGATTGTTCTTAGATTGGTGCTCAATTTTGACCTTACTGGCTTAGTAGACTTAATTAGAGAGAGAGCTACACTGACTCCAGGATTATTGTTCAAACTAATTGTCTTATTAATCACTTTCTTTATAAAAAGTTTGCATTTTTTTAACATAACTTTTAAATCCAATTCAATCATAGGAAATATTTTTTCAAAAAATTGGAACACAAATGCTTCCACACAGCTTCTACAAATGCTTTGTTTTGCTGATGTGGCTTTATACCTAAGATACTAAGTATTGTTTATTTATTCAAAATACAGTTTTGTTGTTGTTCCTAAAGATTTAGTTTTAGAAACAATAAGTGTAGGCCATAGTCACTGATGTATAGAAACCTACACTGAGAAACTGTGCATTCCTTTTAATACTCAGTGCAGAATTTGTGAATCTTGCAGGAAAAATAAACTATTATATATTTTCTCTGTGAATGTCCGGCTCTGGCGTCCAGAAGAATAGGTTTTTAGAGAAGTGTTTTTTTGACAGCTTGTCAGAGTGTTCATAGATAATGACGAAAAAGCAATTAAATAATATAAAAGAAAAAATAATTTAATAATCTAAGAATAATCTAATAATCTAAAAAGCTATTACATATTTTCTCTGTTAATGTCCGGCTCTGGCCTCCAGAAGAATAGGTTTTTAGAGAAGTACTTTTTTGAAAGCAATTAAATAATCTTAATTCAACGGAATGGATGTTGTCTGCCTTTTTCTATCTTAAGGTTTCTTAAGAAACCGGCGAAAAATCGCTCATTGAAAGCTATTTTTGACCTATCACTGCAACTAACCAACCAAGCAAATATTAATAATAATATATAGTCTTACATCTATATGATATAACCGGTAAATTAAGGCAAATTGTTGCCCCACATAGCAACTTTATTAATGCATGATTAATCGACTGTTTTTATATTTTAATTTTATAATAAGTATATTATTTATAAGAAAGATCGTCATATAATGTATGTACAGATGTATGTTCATTATAATGTTCACATTTATTTTCACTTAATCTGTTCTTTTCACACCCAGTTCGCGCTAACATTTTAGGAATACAAAAATCTAAACAGTAAAATACTTTTTAAAATTAATTAGAAAATATATGTGATGTTTACAGTATTCATTTGACAAATTTGTGTGATATTATTTAAAATTCGAGTAATTTGACCTATATTATATTCATTTTGTTGACTGTACGTTATTGATGATGAGCTAATTTTTAATATGTTATTATAAAATATATTTGAGTAATGTACATTCATCAACATGGTTCATGTTGATATCAAGACAGTCGATAAACATTTCAAAATAAAAGTTAATAATGTTTGGAAACATTCTTATATCTACTTTTGACATCACACACAGTTATGACAAATACTTAATCCAGTTTCGTGCATTTGATTTTTATTTAAATGTTCGGTACCCTACACACTTGGATAAAATGTAATTGTTTTCAGCGAATTGCCAAGCCAAACGCTGTCAACAGACTATATGGTCTATTATTATTCTGCTTTGGTTCACGTTGATATCAAGAGAGTCGATAAACATTTCTAAATAAAAGTTAATAATGTTTGGAAACATTCTTATATCTACTTCTGACATCACACACAGTTATGACAAATTATTAATCCAGTTTCGTGCATTTGATTTTTATTTAAATGTTCGGTACCCTACACACTTGAATAAAATGTAATTGTTTTGAGCGAATTGCCAAGTCAAACGCTGTCAACAGACTATATGGTCTATTATTATTCTGCTTTGTTTTGTTTTATATTGATTTCTTAGCTTTTAGCGTATTTATTTGTTTTTACATTTCGTTTTACCATTTTTACCATTATTACCTGTTATTAATATTTAAGAACTGTTTGGAAAGACAACGTATTGCCAATATTAGCCAGTTTTATTGTGTCGATATATTGTAGTTCTACATTATATTAGCAGCAATACTAATGTGTGTTCTTAGATACTTTGCTAAGCTTGAATTTATCTTTCTTTCATTGAATTTACATATTCATACAATAAATATTTGTAAATGTGTGCATCTGTTGGATTGTATGTATGCTTTGCAAAAAAAAAAATCTAACTCAGATTTTAATATGTTAAGGCGGGCGTATACTGTATTATAGATACGTATATTGCTATGTATCTGAGTATCTAAACTTTGTTATAACATAATAATAAAAAATTTTTTTAATTTATTATACAAAACTCCGAAGCCCTTAGATATTTTAGTGAAGGGTGTCTTATATAGGCTCATAGGTTCAGTATTCCATTAAAAACTAGTTTTTGTTTTTATGAATGAGTTTCATACCATAAATAATATTAGCATCTTATATTGTTAACTGAGTTTTCAATGTCATATTTAAGTTGCTTTTGATTATTAAACTGAAGGTAATTTGTAAAAGATTTCACTAATATAAATCTTGTATCTTTTTTTGTTTTCCAATCTATACAAAGTTCTAATGAAATGGAATTGAACACGTTGACAGAAATAATATTTTACTTTTCTTGTATTATCTATTATCTATTATTGGATATGTTCACTCTTAAACTTTGCTTTACTTGGGTTCATTGCTTTCTGGGTTTGGGTGCGCTTTGTATAAAAACTATTTTATAGTTTTATGAACATACTTTAAGTTTTTCTTAGTATATTTAGTTTTTTTGTTATTTGGTTTTTTGTATTTTATTTTTTTGTATTTTTATTAACATACATACACATGTATATATATATATATACATTTTAAATTCAAGGTTAGTTATTAACTAATACAAGCATTTAATATTTTTATCTTAAAGTTTTTTATTTTGATTATGTAGAAGTATAATATATGTATGTAAGATGTATTTTAATACGAAGTTAATTCATTTTTCAATTTACAATAAAACAAATCATATCATACTTTATAATTATAATTAATATCTTATTCAATTGATACAAAAGTTGATATAAAAGTTTTAAAAAAAACTGTAATGAAATGTATGTATAAGAGTTATTATTCATTGGTTTCAGTTCAATCGTGGGATGAAAGTTTTTATATTAATATTGGAATAATGAATCAATTAATTGTAAATAAGTTTTTGGAATAAATTAAACAATACTCGCTTAATTTAATTTACATTTCATAGATATTTTGTTGTTAGTTATTTCACACGCTCGAATCTAGCTCGACACTATTTGTATTTATATATTTGCTATACATGTATCTTCACTGATGAGAAATTTAAGTTTGGCTTATACTAATACAATCAGTTATTTTTAGTTCTGTCGTATTTTTTCTATTTTCTATGCGAGTACTTGATAACAGGATGATAAAACTTTGTTTATATTCTGACCTGTGTAATTCCAAAGTCCTTAGAGAAAATTAACAAATAGAAAACAAAAAGAGGTTACTGAATATCAAGAAATACAGAATAATTAATGCAAAAATGAATAAATTGTGATGTAGTCATTAATAGTAACATAAATGATGAGAAAGATTGCGATTTTATAAGCTGACACCTCTGTCATGTCGGTAAGAGAAGAGGCCCCGAAGATATTAAAAGTTTGACAAATTAGGTAGAGTACAGTTTCCTTCTGATCTGCAAAGCCACAAACAACACAAATGTTATCATAGGTTAGACCCAGTCTTATAACATGTCTTCTTCCTGGTATGTAGGGACTACGACTGAAGGCGGACTTAAAACAATTTTTTGCGACAGGCAAAAATGGAATGGGCTAATACTTCCTTTGCAGGTTGGTCAAGGGCTACATAGTCAACCTATTCCATATAAAAATCAGAAATATCTAGGCTAATATTTGTTTTAACACGGCACTGGATTATAGAACGGCATTAAAGCTTGGTTTACTTTGTATCTTCTTCTGTAGTACAGGTCCACAAACACTCAAATAAAAGACACCAGAACTAACCTAATGAGCTAACATGATGGGGTAAGAAACTACAAATAGTGATGGGTATTCAAGTCACCTAATGATGCGATATGATATGATGTGATGTGAGTCCGCTCCAAATAAGTAAGAAATATCTATCGAAGCTAAGATAGACATCTCAACTTAGGAGATAAGCAAATATTTATAATTAGAACTGCGATTTCAAGCAAGATCATTGCGGTTTAACTGTAACATTTTACTTTGAATTGTAAGTAATTACAGTTATTGCAGCAAAATTATGCAATATTACCATAATTTGCGCTATTCTATATAATAAATAATGGTCAGACTAGGCGTCGATTGGCATTCATTGAAATGAGTCGGGAAGAACAATTTATTGAATGACAACAAGCAACCGAATATGTTGAACTTTAATATCTATTGCTACGCAAACCAGAACAGTTCGCTTATATTGAAACCAGACACGACACAGTGCCAAAAAGAAGGGATCTGTTTACAGAACCGTGATTACATTCAATGTTTATCATTACAATTAAAAAAAGGAAGATTGTAGATACTTAAATTAGGAAGAGTGAATAAAACAAATTAGTTTAAAGCACCATATACCTAATTTGTTCGATATCTCAGTGAACGATTAGTTAGTGAATTGCAGCGGATTATTGGTGTTAACCTGTGCCTACGGAACCTGGCGCTAACACTCGTTGTTGAACTTATGTTTATATTAAAACCAGATATGGCATAATGCCAAAAAGAAGGGATCTCTTTACAGTTAGTTAGTTAGTTGTGGTGGAGGGAGGACGAATCCTCCTCAAATAGCTAAGGATGAAAGCCGTTTTGAGTCCACAAAAACCTCGTAATAGTGGGTAGTAGATAGAGGGTCAAACTAGAACCAACCAGAGGTATTAACAAAGGCAAGAATCTGGCTAATGCTGATGCTGGAGATATCGCTAAGTGAGTTGAAGAAAGGGGCCCCTGGAAACTTAAACCTAGTTCTGGCCAGACCTGGACAAAAACACATCAGGTGTTCTGGTGTCATTTCTTCAAGTATTGGTAGACACGCACTACATGAAGTACCACAGGAAAGGCCAAGTCTGGCTCCATGCCGTCCTATGGACCAGTGACCCGTAAAGACAGATATTAGCTTAGAAACCACAGATTTGTTTCTACAGATTAAGTCAGAGGTTCTATATTTGGAATAGATGGGCCAAGTAGCCCTTGATCTGGCTGCTGAGACAATAAGGGTTCACTCACTATTTGCCTGTCGCAAAAAATGGTCACAAATCAGCCTATCAGATTGCAGATACTTGCTGCTTAGTGCATAAAGTAAATTAATGTATTATATAATGTATTATACATATAATATAATATATTATATATATAATTAATATATTATATAATGTATTATATATATAATATAACATATTATATATATAATATATAAAATTGTTCGATATCTTAGTGAACGATTAAGTTGTGAATTGCAATTGCAACTATACCTTACCTTTGTTTAAGTACAGTTCTTTGAATATTTCAGTGAGAATACATTAAAGAGAAATAATATTATTTAAATGTAAATAAAATAATTTTTAATGAATAAATATCTTAAGGTTTTTATACAAATAAATATAAATAATATGAATATGAATTATAGTAGGTAATGAGAAATAACAATCTGTTCTGACGTGTTTATGTGAAAGCGAAATTAAAACGAAGACACAATCCATACCAATTAGTTAAGTGTTGAAAATGTTGTTAAATAAAAATATATATATAAATATGTATGTATATAAATATGTGTTTAGAAATTATTTTTAAAGTGAAATTTCTTGAACATTATATTTTTGTATTTTAAATGCTTTTATAAATGCTGCAATAATTTTATTGCGTTATTATGCTAATTTTTTATGACACTGAAGCATTTATTCATAATTATAATTAATATTGAGTTTGCTTAATTAGTGAATGAGTAAAGAAAAACATTAATCTATATATGTTCTTCATGAGTTTATTGAGTCGAAACGCTGCAATGTTGTAAAAACAATATGTCATTTTTCCCTAGAAATTCATTTATCTCTAAAACGGAGTTGGAAGAAACAAAAATCATAACATTATGTGTATTCAGCAAAAAAATATGCTGATCCATATTAATTTGTTTAACAATTGTTTCGTCTTTTTCTTCAAGAAACTTCATTTTTTTAAATTTCTATAGAATTGCTACTTTTTGCGAGAATCAATGTCTTATTATCTTATAAATATATTTGCAAAAAAAACTTTCCTTTCCTATCATGCACTGTTTCCCTGTGGATGGCCTTTGAAGCGAGATACGCACAAACTTTTGGACTAATAGTCATGATATAGCAAAGTCATCTATTTTTTTACAAATAAACAATGTACAGTTCTTCAGAATTCATTCATAGTTTTAAAAATCTCAAAAGAGTGTTTTTTTCTTAATATAATATACGTTAATATTTAAGATTTTTGCAAATTTTTTCGAGGATTTTGCTTCGATGCAAGATATTTCGTTAAAGTGCTCAAAAAAAAAATGTTTAAATTGACATATTTTTTTTTATTTTACATTTTTAGTATAAAAATATAAACAAGAGCACTTCTGTGCATTATTATATCACTTATTAAGTTCGTAAAATAGCATACGATTTCTAGAAAGTGACAATCCATAAAATATATCTCTAGCTTAGTTAATAAATTACAGTGTTTTAGTGACGTTACGTCTGCAATTTCAATTTCCTGTATTCACTTGACCAAGTATTACTTTTTTAAAGTGATATAGAGATCCCACCATGGCTTGAAAAGTATTATGATAACTCTTCTTCATCGATAGTTGGTAGTTCTCGATAATACTGTTCGAACTTAGTAGTTTCGCTTAAAAAAAACAAAAAAGTCTACTATATCATTTTAAATTGGCATAAAGTTCATAAAAATATTAGAAAGGCAGAAAGGCATACACTAAGGCTCCTCACAATTTGCGTTAAATAATTTAAACTCATGTTAAATTATGAAAGTATTAAGGCCATGTTCAATAATTGGTATGCACTTTCAATATTTAATATTTTAACAAAAAACATGCCACAGGGCATGCTAAAATCAATTTGTTATATTTATTAAGTTCGATACAAAGAATATTTATATTCTTTAGTACATGATGTGTTGGCGTATTGGAAACTAATTCTCGAAAATCATTTTTGTCACATATTTCAAACTTTTCAAATTCTTAGCAATTTTAATTTAAAAATAGTAATCACATTTTCAATATCTTCTTCTTATTTGGCACTACAGCCAAGTGTGAACCTTAACCTCCCTCATGAACTGCCTTCTTCTGTCCCGATGCTCTGTTACTTTCTTCCAGTTCAGTACTTCAATCTTTCTTGCATCACCATAAACGTTATCATCCCATCTTGTTCTTGGTTTACCTCTGTGCCTGGTTGTCATCGGCTTTGCGTTGTATATGCAACTCAGCTTTCTCTCTGGCCCCATTCTTACTACATGAGACAAGGTTGTTATGTAAAAAAAATTTAACTATGTTGATTTAATTTTCAATTTTTATTTTTCATATAATTTGAAAATAACATATCTAATAACACGTATTCTAAATATTATATACTTATATTATATATAAGTATACTTATATATTATACTTATATACTTATATATTATAATAGACTGGTTTCGAAAAGTAGTAAACTACTACAACAAAAATTATTTTTATATTATTGTAATATATTGTCCTTTGTTGTTCGTAAATAATTTTTTTAGACTGCAAGTACCAGAGATTGCACTCGTGCCCTGTTAAATTTGAAGCTGAAAGTCAGCGCATCCTAACCAATTGACCCAAAGCCGTACTTGACCTTTACATTCGCACTTTTTTCTGCAGTTTTGTTATTTTGCTATGAAAGTTTTATTAGCAAATTCACTTGCTGTATTTTATATTAGAACGAAATCATTAACCATCTGTAGAATAATTGAATTAATTATATTTTTATTTTTAATTGTTAAATTTCAATACTATATTTTATATCAATATCAATACTATTTTTTAGAGGCATTATTTTTTATAGGATTTTTTTTCTTTCTTGTGCATAGAACTTAATCTAGGAACGTATTACGTGGAAAGCCATGCTAATATTACTCTACGATTCGTACTAGCCAGACTGTAAATGAATATATATATTTTTATTCATATTATTTCCATTATAATTCTATATTAAATTTGATTTTAACGTCAATATGCACGTGTACTTAATAAATTTTACTTAATTAATTAACTTAATTAATTTGACTTAATTAATTGATTAATTAAAATAATATAAATATAATTTTTGTTGTTGTAGTTTACTACTTTTCGAAATATTTCTATTATTTTAAATGTTTAACAAATAAATTTATAAAGAATAAATAATATAATAATAACAAAATAAAAAATAAAAATAATAACAAATAAATGAATTTGTTTTATTATTTTCTATTAATTTTAATAGTTTTCTTGAAGTTAACAAAAACCTTTGATAAATTTTTCTATTAAAAACTTTGACAATTTAAGACTTTACCTTACCTATTAAATATAGATCGTACATGAACGTATGATGTTGTAGGAAGCGTATTTGATATGTATATAGGTATTATGGACCAAAAACAAAAACATGGGGACGTTTCCGAGAAATTTTTGGATCTGTTGAGATGTCACTACACTTCAGAGTCAAATCAGCAAAAACGGACAGCTATCAGTGCGTGGTGCCAAAAGTAGGCAAATATGTTAATGTTACTTTGCTATAGTTTTGGCCTTCGTACCGGAGATGTGATCACTATTTTATTATCTCAATTATTGGTATTCATATTATTGAGCAAAACAGATACATTTGTTTTCAAATGTATATGAATATTCGTATAAATTGAACTTGGTCTAAAAGTTGTTGTTTTATTAGTCATCCTA
>NC_051848.1:48183442-48206536 GCF_002237135.1 Teleopsis dalmanni
CTTTTTTTTGATAATTGGATTGCGCCAAAGATAAATATTAGCATATTACATTTATTTTAATACTTACCTATAAACATTTTTAGTTGCCTATGACGATATGCATGTATAATAAATGAGTAGGGGTAAAATGGTAATGGTAATGGTAATATGGTAAAAACAAATAAAAAAATTAAAATTTAAGTAAAATTTTTTCTTTTATTTAGTTTTTTATTTTTACAAAAATTTCTTTAATTATTAATTTTCTACTGGACAAATACGGGATAAAATTGACCCCTCTCGGTTGCCCAAATTGTCTTCGATGACATTGTCCGCAATGCATTGCTCATGTCTTTGTTAATGATATGAGCTGTGCTGTACAGTGTACGCTACATGTTTCGTTCCATGAACCTACAAAATCAGGATGGTTACAAAACTTCATAATATTATTATTTGCTTTGTTGTTCGATTATTTCTATTTGAAGCCAAATAAAAGAGCCGACAGACGAATTAGTTGCTATGTATGAAGTTTTGTGTTTATTAAATGTAAATTTTGTGTAGTAATATTTTAATAATTAAATAACAATTGATAATATTTTAGTATTTTTTCAGTTAAGAAAAGAAATTTATAAGAAAGGAAAAGAAAAAACAAAAATAACGAAGAACAGTTATACTAGAAGCTCACATTCAAATTTGCATGCAGACGCCTTGCAAGACAGTGTACCTATTCGGTCATTAATGACATTTTACTTATTTGTTCGAAAATGTCTTCAATCACCGACATACATTTGGATCAATTCGCAGTTATGTTTGTATCCTTGATTTGTAAATGGCTTCGATGTCGGATGCATCTGTTTCTAACTTGGTTGCTGATGCCTTGGATTTACGTATATGTTGTATATATGTATATATTTAAAAAAAAAATACATATGCATAGAAGAAAAGCTTCGAAGAAAAATTAAAAATTTTGATTATACGAGTATATAAAATGTTACTGATTATATACATTACCATAATTATAAAAATATTATAAATTATTTTGGTGAATAAAAGTAAAAAATTTAATAATAACGAATTTCAAGTATTTTTCTTAGAAAAGAGATTTGTTTAGTTTATCGGTTTATCAGTTATAATTTAGATGTGATATTTCCATTGCTTATCTGAAACAGAGAATTGTTGGTTTAGACGAAATACAATGAAAAATTATGAAAAAGCGTTTAATGGCAGCATTTAAATGGCAAAGAGATCGTGCATTAGAAGTAAGAACATTATACGAACTACGAGAGCTATAGGAGACTTAGCCGGAAAGAAGTCTTAGCTGTTTATTGTGAAGTAAAATAACACATCAACATATTACAATGAAGTAAAAATCAAGAGCAAAAACAAGCAAGATTGGCTTGCTTGAATGACGATGAGCTTGGAAATAGTTATAATTCTTGCGAAGAAGTGGAGTATCTAATGTTCATCTTAAGAATTATAGAGAATTTGTGAAGAGACTTGAAAAGAAACAATAAGTAAAAGATATTCTTAATAGCAATAAAGTTAACAAAATAGAAGAATTATTGTGGGTAAAGCTCTCTCTATATTGATCTCTATAATCAAAATATAATATCAACGCATTATGTTCACATCACATTTTAACAGACAATATTTCCGTTCTACTTTAAAACAGTTCTACTTTCTATAGTAATACAGAAAAAAAATAAAAATGTTTAATATAATAAAAAATAAATATATGTTGATTTATTTAGTTTAATTAATAAAATTATTTTTAGTATTCCTAATAATGTCACTTCAAAATGTTAAGTGTACATATAAATACGTTTATGTATATTGCCACATATATATCTTAACGCATAATGGTTCCGATTTTACTTAAAATTAACTTATTTAAATTCATTTGAAATATATTTTTAAACAGCATCTCCAGGAATAAAATAGTATTTGGAGCAATAACAGATTAATTAAATGGTGAACTAATAAAAAAATTGATAGCCTTTCAGTCTAAAATGTTTTCCCTCAAAGTAGAAGAATCAAATAGAATTAGAGAAAAAAAATTATATAAGAGTTTTATTGAAGAATGTTAACAAATTCATATCATTAAAAATATTATTTTTTTTATTTTTTAAAAAATTGATAGAATTAAAGTACTTTTATATAATATCAAGGGTTTATTATAATATGGTATTATGACTTATAGTATTTATATGTAATATATTTCCATCAATTAATAATTTTTATTAAACTATTTAATAAAGCAAAGTATAAGAGTAAAAAGAAAATTGACAATTAACTAAATTTATTCATAATATTAAAATCGAAAACAACGTACTACTTTCTGTTGAAAGAATTTATGCAAAAATAATATTTAACTAAATGAGAATTATAATTTATCATTATGAGAATTATTGTACATTCAAAAGTTTTCAACAACTACAATTAAAAAAAAAATCAATAATTATTAATAATCTCCATTTACATTAAGATTATGTATTTATTGGTAATATGGGTTTGTATGTGGTCTAATAAATGTGTTTATATTGGACGTAAGAATTTATTAGAACAGGTCTTCAAGAACATATTCGATCAACAGTGACGAACATATTTATTGGCACAGTAAGCATATTGAACTTTATTACTGTTTTTACTCCATTAATGATGCGTTTTTAATAAATAAAAAATGTTTAATTTTAAATTAAATTTATTTTATTTCATTGTATTATCTTTTGATATTAATTTTTTAAAATTAAAAAATCAAAAAAAAAAGTAATTTCATTCAATCAGCATTTTAATATCTATTGAAATAATTATTAAATTATTTTATTTAAATCTTTTGGTTAACAAAAACGAAAGACTTAGTGTGTCTTTTAAATTAATTATTAATAAACTTAATTAGAATTTTAGGACAGTGTTTATTATTCATTTCGGGATTAACAATGTGTTTATCTAGGTAAGGAGCTAGGATTTTGAATTTGACTTAAAAAAATTATTACATTATCAATATTAAGTCAATTAGGTTTATTAAAATCCTATTATCAATAGGATTTTATAAATTAGCATTTTTTCATTTAATAACTCATGGATATTCAAAGCATTATTATTTATATGGACAGGAGCAATTATTCACAATATAAATAATTTACAGGATATTCTTTTAATAGGA
The DNA here is from genome assembly GCF_002237135.1 of Teleopsis dalmanni. NCBI lineage: Eukaryota > Metazoa > Arthropoda > Insecta > Diptera > Diopsidae > Teleopsis > Teleopsis dalmanni. Next base: position 48,186,582 of record NC_051848.1, read on the forward strand.
GGTTAAAGAATTTATATACCTTTTACTTGTAGATGTTTTAATGTTATAAATTTAGCTGTATATGGTATACCTTTTTTGGTGAAATTTTATTCTCAGGATGTAATCTTAGAAATTGTGTCTTTAAGTTATATTAATATATTTTCTTTTTTATTTTTTTCTACTAGATGAAGTCTGAGATATTCAATTCGTTTAGTTTATTATTCATTAATTGGTAATTTTAATTTTTCAGTAATATATTAATTTTTATATTTTTTATTTTTTTATTAAACCTGGCAAAATATATATATATATATATATATATATATGTATAAACTAAATAAATATCGGTTGTAATAACAATTTATTAAATATATTAAGAGATAATAGATAAGTTATGTTAAAAGATATTAGGATTATTATTTATAAGAAATATTTTAGATGGTATACGAAATTGTTTATATTTTAGGACTCCTTCTATAATTTCTTTACCTATAATATTAAAAATATTAACTTTATTTATGTAATTATTAGAAGAATTTATGGGATGTTATATTTTAAAAATTTCATTATAGTTTTATAATAAATCTTTACAAAATTATTTAATATCAATATTGTAATTTATGGGTTAGTTTATAATTTATTATCTTTAGGTAAAAGTTTATGTAAAAGATTTGATCAAGATTGATCTAAATTTTTTGGAGAATTTTATTTGTTTAAAATTTTATCAATTTACTCAAAATTTAATCAATTTTTACTAAATAAGAGATTAAATATAATAATATTAATGAGTTTATTTTTTTTAACTTTAATATTTTTTATTATTTGATATTTAAATAACTTATATTTTTTTTTATAATATTACGTTAAAGTTTTATGGGAGGTATATGTATCTTTAAATAATTTATAAATTAGTTAAATAAATGCAGTAATTTTTAAATAATATTTATTCATTTCAACAATGAAAGCTTAATGTTTTCATTAAACTAATAAATAAATAGAAAAATAAATGAAATTTAACCATTAAAAAAATAAAGTTTTTGTTCATCATATTTCTTATATTGGAATTTTATTCAATTTTATTATTAACAGTAATAAACCTCTATTTTAGTTTCAATTAATAATTAAAGAATAAGGGTAAAGTCACCAAATTTTAGGTCGAAACTAAATATGATTAGTCATTTCATATTCCGAATAAGATAGATTACAAAAGTAATATTTTTTGGGTGCAAATCTAATCTAAAATTTAACTATAATCCTTAAATTTATTAATTAAATCAGTTAAGTATTTCTTGATATCATTCATGTTATACGTGATATATATAGTTAATCTTCAAATAAGTTAATTAGAAAAATGTTAAATTATAATTATAAATAAATTAAAGCAATTTCAACAGCAAAAATTAAAAAATAATTGTAATTAAAAAAAAATGAAGTGAAAAAAGGAATTAAACTCGTGCCCTGCTAAATTTGAAGCTCAGAGTCAGTGCTTCTTAACCAACTGACGCAAAGCCGTATTTGACTTTTATGTTCTCACATTTTTCTGGAGTTTTTGTTAATTTGCAGTGAAAGTTTTATTAACAATTTCACTTGCTGTGTTTATATTAGAACGAAATCATAAACCATCATAAACGACACATAAAAGTTTTGCAAAATATAGAGGTGAAATACAGCAATAAATTTCTTACATTGATTTCTCAAAACTGCTTAAATTTATTCATAATATTAAAATCGAAAACAACGTACTACTTTCTGTTGAAAGAATTTATGCAAAAATAATATTTAACTAAATGAGAATTATAATTTATCATTATGAGAATTATTGTACATTCAAAAGTTTTCAACAACTACAATTAAAAAAAAAATCAATAATTATTAATAATCTCCATTTACATTAAGATTATGTATTTATTGGTAATATGGGTTTGTATGTGGTCTAATAAATGTGTTTATATTGGACGTAAGAATTTATTAGAACAGGTCTTCAAGAACATATTCGATCAACAGAGACGAACATATTTATTGGCACAGTAAGCATATTGTACTTTATTACTATTTTTACCCCGTTAAAGATGCTTTTTTTAATAAACAAAATTATTTTAATAAAAATGTTTAATTTATAATTAAATTTATTTTATTTTATTGTATTATCTCTTGATGTTAATTTTTTAAAATTAAAAAATCACAAAAAAAGCAATTTCGTTCAATCAGCATTTTAATAACTATTGAAATAATTATTAAATTATTTTATTTAAATCTTTTGGTTAACAAAAACGAAAGACTTAGTGTGTCTTTTAAATTAATTATTAATAAACTTAATTAGAATTTTAGGACAGTGTTTATTATTCATTTCGGGATTAACAATGTGTTTATCTAGGTAAGGAGCTAGGATTTTGAATTTGATTTAGAAAAATTATTACATTATTATTACATTAAGTCAATTAGGTTTATTAAAATCCTATTATCAATAGGATTTTATAAATTAGCATTTTTCATTTAATAACTCATGGATATTCAAAGCATTATTATTTATATGGACAGGAGCAATTATTCACAATATAAATAATTTACAGGATATTCTTTTAATAGGAGGTTAAAGAATTTATATACCTTTTACTTGTAGATGTTTTAATGTTATAAATTTAGCTGTATGTGGTATACCTTTTTTTGTGAAATTTTATTCTCAGGATGTAATCTTAGAAATTGTGTCTTTAAGTTATATTAATATATTTTCTTTTTTTATTTTTTTTTCTACTAGATGAAGTCTGAGATATTCAATTCGTTTAGTTTATTATTCATTAATTGGTAATTTTAATTTTTCAGTAATATATTAATTTTTATATTTTTTATTTTTTTATTAAACCTGGCAAAATATATATATATATATATATATATATATGTATAAACTAAATAAATATCGGTTGTAATAACAATTTATTAAATATATTAAGAGATAATAGATAAGTTATGTTAAAAGATATTAGGATTATTATTTATAAGAAATATTTTAGATGGTATACGAAATTGTTTATATTTTAGGACTCCTTCTATAATTTCTTTACCTATAATATTAAAAATATTAACTTTATTTATGTAATTATTAGAAGAATTTATGGGATGTTATATTTTAAAAATTTCATTATAGTTTTATAATAAATCTTTACAAAATTATTTAATATCAATATTGTAATTTATGGGTTAGTTTATAATTTATTATCTTTAGGTAAAAGTTTATGTAAAAGATTTGATCAAGATTGATCTAAATTTTTTGGAGAATTTTATTTGTTTAAAATTTTATCAATTTACTCAAAATTTAATCAATTTTTACTAAATAAGAGATTAAATATAATAATATTAATGAGTTTATTTTTTTTAACTTTAATATTTTTTATTATTTGATATTTAAATAACTTATATTTTTTTTTATAATATTACGTTAAAGTTTTATGGGAGGTATATGTATCTTTAAATAATTTATAAATTAGTTAAATAAATGCAGTAATTTTTAAATAATATTTATTCATTTCAACAATGAAAGCTTAATGTTTTCATTAAACTAATAAATAAATAGAAAAATAAATGAAATTTAACCATTAAAAAAATAAAGTTTTTGTTCATCATATTTCTTATATTGGAATTTTATTCAATTTTATTATTAACAGTAATAAACCTCTATTTTAGTTTCAATTAATAATTAAAGAATAAGGGTAAAGTCACCAAATTTTAGGTCGAAACTAAATATGATTAGTCATTTCATATTCCGAATAAGATAGATTACAAAAGTAATATTTTTTGGGTGCAAATCTAATCTAAAATTTAACTATAATCCTTAAATTTATTAATTAAATCAGTTAAGTATTTCTTGATATCATTCATGTTATACGTGATATATATAGTTAATCTTCAAATAAGTTAATTAGAAAAATGTTAAATTATAATTATAAATAAATTAAAGCAATTTCAACAGCAAAAATTAAAAAATAATTGTAATTAAAAAAAAATGAAGTGAAAAAAGGAATTAAACTCGTGCCCTGCTAAATTTGAAGCTCAGAGTCAGTGCTTCTTAACCAACTGACGCAAAGCCGTATTTGACTTTTATGTTCTCACATTTTTCTGGAGTTTTTGTTAATTTGCAGTGAAAGTTTTATTAACAATTTCACTTGCTGTGTTTATATTAGAACGAAATCATAAACCATCATAAACGACACATAAAAGTTTTGCAAAATATAGAGGTGAAATACAGCAATAAATTTCTTACATTGATTTCTCAAAACTGCTTAAATTTATTCATAATATTAAAATCGAAAACAACGTACTACTTTCTGTTGAAAGAATTTATGCAAAAATAATATTTAACTAAATGAGAATTATAATTTATCATTATGAGAATTATTGTACATTCAAAAGTTTTCAACAACTACAATTAAAAAAAAAATCAATAATTATTAATAATCTCCATTTACATTAAGATTATGTATTTATTGGTAATATGGGTTTGTATGTGGTCTAATAAATGTGTTTATATTGGACGTAAGAATTTATTAGAACAGGTCTTCAAGAACATATTCGATCAACAGAGACGAACATATTTATTGGCACAGTAAGCATATTGTACTTTATTACTATTTTTACCCCGTTAAAGATGCTTTTTTTAATAAACAAAATTATTTTAATAAAAATGTTTAATTTATAATTAAATTTATTTTATTTTATTGTATTATCTCTTGATGTTAATTTTTTAAAATTAAAAAATCACAAAAAAAGCAATTTCGTTCAATCAGCATTTTAATAACTATTGAAATAATTATTAAATTATTTTATTTAAATCTTTTGGTTAACAAAAACGAAAGACTTAGTGTGTCTTTTAAATTAATTATTAATAAACTTAATTAGAATTTTAGGACAGTGTTTATTATTCATTTCGGGATTAACAATGTGTTTATCTAGGTAAGGAGCTAGGATTTTGAATTTGATTTAGAAAAATTATTACATTATTATTACATTAAGTCAATTAGGTTTATTAAAATCCTATTATCAATAGGATTTTATAAATTAGCATTTTTCATTTAATAACTCATGGATATTCAAAGCATTATTATTTATATGGACAGGAGCAATTATTCACAATATAAATAATTTACAGGATATTCTTTTAATAGGAGGTTAAAGAATTTATATACCTTTTACTTGTAGATGTTTTAATGTTATAAATTTAGCTGTATGTGGTATACCTTTTTTTGTGAAATTTTATTCTCAGGATGTAATCTTAGAAATTGTGTCTTTAAGTTATATTAATATATTTTCTTTTTTTATTTTTTTTTCTACTAGATGAAGTCTGAGATATTCAATTCGTTTAGTTTATTATTCATTAATTGGTAATTTTAATTTTTCAGTAATATATTAATTTTTATATTTTTTATTTTTTTATTAAACCTGGCAAAATATATATATATATATATATATATATATGTATAAACTAAATAAATATCGGTTGTAATAACAATTTATTAAATATATTAAGAGATAATAGATAAGTTATGTTAAAAGATATTAGGATTATTATTTATAAGAAATATTTTAGATGGTATACGAAATTGTTTATATTTTAGGACTCCTTCTATAATTTCTTTACCTATAATATTAAAAATATTAACTTTATTTATGTAATTATTAGAAGAATTTATGGGATGTTATATTTTAAAAATTTCATTATAGTTTTATAATAAATCTTTACAAAATTATTTAATATCAATATTGTAATTTATGGGTTAGTTTATAATTTATTATCTTTAGGTAAAAGTTTATGTAAAAGATTTGATCAAGATTGATCTAAATTTTTTGGAGAATTTTATTTGTTTAAAATTTTATCAATTTACTCAAAATTTAATCAATTTTTACTAAATAAGAGATTAAATATAATAATATTAATGAGTTTATTTTTTTTAACTTTAATATTTTTTATTATTTGATATTTAAATAACTTATATTTTTTTTTATAATATTACGTTAAAGTTTTATGGGAGGTATATGTATCTTTAAATAATTTATAAATTAGTTAAATAAATGCAGTAATTTTTAAATAATATTTATTCATTTCAACAATGAAAGCTTAATGTTTTCATTAAACTAATAAATAAATAGAAAAATAAATGAAATTTAACCATTAAAAAATAAAGTTTTTGTTCATCATATTTCTTATATTGGAATTTTATTCAATTTTATTATTAACAGTAATAAACCTCTATTTTAGTTTCAATTAATAATTAAAGAATAAGGGTAAAGTCACCAAATTTTAGGTCGAAACTAAATATGATTAGTCATTTCATATTCCGAACAAGACAGATTACAAAAGTAATATTTTTTGGGTGCAAATCTAATCTAAAATTTTACTATAATCCTTAAATTTATTAATTAAATCAGTTAAGTATTTCTTGATATCATTCATGTTATACGTGATATATATAGTTAATCTTCAAATAAGTTAATTAGAAAAATGTTAAATTATAATTATAAATAAATTAAAGCAATTTCAACAGCAAAAATTAAAAAATAATTGTAATTAAAAAAAAATGAAGTGAAAAAAGGAATTAAACTCGTGCCCTGCTAAATTTGAAGCTCAGAGTCAGTGCTTCTTAACCAACTGACGCAAAGCCGTATTTGACTTTTATGTTCGCACATTTTTCTGGAGTTTTTGTTAATTTGCAGTGAAAGTTTTATTAACAATTTCACTTGCTGTGTTTATATTAGAACGAAATCATAAACCATCATAAACGACACATAAAAGTTTTGCAAAATATAGAGGTGAAATACAGCAATAAATTTCTTACATTGATTTCTCAAAACTGCTTAAATTTATTCATAATATTAAAATCGAAAACAACGTACTACTTTCTGTTGAAAGAATTTATGCAAAAATAATATTTAACTAAATGAGAATTATAATTTATCATTATGAGAATTATTGTACATTCAAAAGTTTTCAACAACTACAATTAAAAAAAAAATCAATAATTATTAATAATCTCCATTTACATTAAGATTATGTATTTATTGGTAATATGGGTTTGTATGTGGTCTAATAAATGTGTTTATATTGGACGTAAGAATTTATTAGAACAGGTCTTCAAGAACATATTCGATCAACAGTGACGAACATATTTATTGGCACAGTAAGCATATTGAACTTTATTACTGTTTTTACTCCATTAATGATGCGTTTTTAATAAATAAAAAATGTTTAATTTTAAATTAAATTTATTTTATTTCATTGTATTATCTTTTGATATTAATTTTTTAAAATTAAAAAATCAAAAAAAAAAGTAATTTCATTCAATCAGCATTTTAATATCTATTGAAATAATTATTAAATTATTTTATTTAAATCTTTTGGTTAACAAAAACGAAAGACTTAGTGTGTCTTTTAAATTAATTATTAATAAACTTAATTAGAATTTTAGGACAGTGTTTATTATTCATTTCGGGATTAACAATGTGTTTATCTAGGTAAGGAGCTAGGATTTTGAATTTGACTTAAAAAAATTATTACATTATCAATATTAAGTCAATTAGGTTTATTAAAATCCTATTATCAATAGGATTTTATAAATTAGCATTTTTTCATTTAATAACTCATGGATATTCAAAGCATTATTATTTATATGGACAGGAGCAATTATTCACAATATAAATAATTTACAGGATATTCTTTTAATAGGAGGTTAAAGAATTTATATACCTTTTACTTGTAGATGTTTTAATGTTATAAATTTAGCTGTATATGGTATACCTTTTTTGGTGAAATTTTATTCTCAGGATGTAATCTTAGAAATTGTGTCTTTAAGTTATATTAATATATTTTCTTTTTTATTTTTTTCTACTAGATGAAGTCTGAGATATTCAATTCGTTTAGTTTATTATTCATTAATTGGTAATTTTAATTTTTCAGTAATATATTAATTTTTATATTTTTTATTTTTTTATTAAACCTGGCAAAATATATATATATATATATATATATATATGTATAAACTAAATAAATATCGGTTGTAATAACAATTTATTAAATATATTAAGAGATAATAGATAAGTTATGTTAAAAGATATTAGGATTATTATTTATAAGAAATATTTTAGATGGTATACGAAATTGTTTATATTTTAGGACTCCTTCTATAATTTCTTTACCTATAATATTAAAAATATTAACTTTATTTATGTAATTATTAGAAGAATTTATGGGATGTTATATTTTAAAAATTTCATTATAGTTTTATAATAAATCTTTACAAAATTATTTAATATCAATATTGTAATTTATGGGTTAGTTTATAATTTATTATCTTTAGGTAAAAGTTTATGTAAAAGATTTGATCAAGATTGATCTAAATTTTTTGGAGAATTTTATTTGTTTAAAATTTTATCAATTTACTCAAAATTTAATCAATTTTTACTAAATAAGAGATTAAATATAATAATATTAATGAGTTTATTTTTTTTAACTTTAATATTTTTTATTATTTGATATTTAAATAACTTATATTTTTTTTTATAATATTACGTTAAAGTTTTATGGGAGGTATATGTATCTTTAAATAATTTATAAATTAGTTAAATAAATGCAGTAATTTTTAAATAATATTTATTCATTTCAACAATGAAAGCTTAATGTTTTCATTAAACTAATAAATAAATAGAAAAATAAATGAAATTTAACCATTAAAAAAATAAAGTTTTTGTTCATCATATTTCTTATATTGGAATTTTATTCAATTTTATTATTAACAGTAATAAACCTCTATTTTAGTTTCAATTAATAATTAAAGAATAAGGGTAAAGTCACCAAATTTTAGGTCGAAACTAAATATGATTAGTCATTTCATATTCCGAATAAGATAGATTACAAAAGTAATATTTTTTGGGTGCAAATCTAATCTAAAATTTAACTATAATCCTTAAATTTATTAATTAAATCAGTTAAGTATTTCTTGATATCATTCATGTTATACGTGATATATATAGTTAATCTTCAAATAAGTTAATTAGAAAAATGTTAAATTATAATTATAAATAAATTAAAGCAATTTCAACAGCAAAAATTAAAAAATAATTGTAATTAAAAAAAAATGAAGTGAAAAAAGGAATTAAACTCGTGCCCTGCTAAATTTGAAGCTCAGAGTCAGTGCTTCTTAACCAACTGACGCAAAGCCGTATTTGACTTTTATGTTCTCACATTTTTCTGGAGTTTTTGTTAATTTGCAGTGAAAGTTTTATTAACAATTTCACTTGCTGTGTTTATATTAGAACGAAATCATAAACCATCATAAACGACACATAAAAGTTTTGCAAAATATAGAGGTGAAATACAGCAATAAATTTCTTACATTGATTTCTCAAAACTGCTTAAATTTATTCATAATATTAAAATCGAAAACAACGTACTACTTTCTGTTGAAAGAATTTATGCAAAAATAATATTTAACTAAATGAGAATTATAATTTATCATTATGAGAATTATTGTACATTCAAAAGTTTTCAACAACTACAATTAAAAAAAAAATCAATAATTATTAATAATCTCCATTTACATTAAGATTATGTATTTATTGGTAATATGGGTTTGTATGTGGTCTAATAAATGTGTTTATATTGGACGTAAGAATTTATTAGAACAGGTCTTCAAGAACATATTCGATCAACAGAGACGAACATATTTATTGGCACAGTAAGCATATTGTACTTTATTACTATTTTTACCCCGTTAAAGATGCTTTTTTTAATAAACAAAATTATTTTAATAAAAATGTTTAATTTATAATTAAATTTATTTTATTTTATTGTATTATCTCTTGATGTTAATTTTTTAAAATTAAAAAATCACAAAAAAAGCAATTTCGTTCAATCAGCATTTTAATAACTATTGAAATAATTATTAAATTATTTTATTTAAATCTTTTGGTTAACAAAAACGAAAGACTTAGTGTGTCTTTTAAATTAATTATTAATAAACTTAATTAGAATTTTAGGACAGTGTTTATTATTCATTTCGGGATTAACAATGTGTTTATCTAGGTAAGGAGCTAGGATTTTGAATTTGATTTAGAAAAATTATTACATTATTATTACATTAAGTCAATTAGGTTTATTAAAATCCTATTATCAATAGGATTTTATAAATTAGCATTTTTCATTTAATAACTCATGGATATTCAAAGCATTATTATTTATATGGACAGGAGCAATTATTCACAATATAAATAATTTACAGGATATTCTTTTAATAGGAGGTTAAAGAATTTATATACCTTTTACTTGTAGATGTTTTAATGTTATAAATTTAGCTGTATGTGGTATACCTTTTTTTGTGAAATTTTATTCTCAGGATGTAATCTTAGAAATTGTGTCTTTAAGTTATATTAATATATTTTCTTTTTTTATTTTTTTTTCTACTAGATGAAGTCTGAGATATTCAATTCGTTTAGTTTATTATTCATTAATTGGTAATTTTAATTTTTCAGTAATATATTAATTTTTATATTTTTTATTTTTTTATTAAACCTGGCAAAATATATATATATATATATATATATATATGTATAAACTAAATAAATATCGGTTGTAATAACAATTTATTAAATATATTAAGAGATAATAGATAAGTTATGTTAAAAGATATTAGGATTATTATTTATAAGAAATATTTTAGATGGTATACGAAATTGTTTATATTTTAGGACTCCTTCTATAATTTCTTTACCTATAATATTAAAAATATTAACTTTATTTATGTAATTATTAGAAGAATTTATGGGATGTTATATTTTAAAAATTTCATTATAGTTTTATAATAAATCTTTACAAAATTATTTAATATCAATATTGTAATTTATGGGTTAGTTTATAATTTATTATCTTTAGGTAAAAGTTTATGTAAAAGATTTGATCAAGATTGATCTAAATTTTTTGGAGAATTTTATTTGTTTAAAATTTTATCAATTTACTCAAAATTTAATCAATTTTTACTAAATAAGAGATTAAATATAATAATATTAATGAGTTTATTTTTTTTAACTTTAATATTTTTTATTATTTGATATTTAAATAACTTATATTTTTTTTTATAATATTACGTTAAAGTTTTATGGGAGGTATATGTATCTTTAAATAATTTATAAATTAGTTAAATAAATGCAGTAATTTTTAAATAATATTTATTCATTTCAACAATGAAAGCTTAATGTTTTCATTAAACTAATAAATAAATAGAAAAATAAATGAAATTTAACCATTAAAAAAATAAAGTTTTTGTTCATCATATTTCTTATATTGGAATTTTATTCAATTTTATTATTAACAGTAATAAACCTCTATTTTAGTTTCAATTAATAATTAAAGAATAAGGGTAAAGTCACCAAATTTTAGGTCGAAACTAAATATGATTAGTCATTTCATATTCCGAATAAGATAGATTACAAAAGTAATATTTTTTGGGTGCAAATCTAATCTAAAATTTAACTATAATCCTTAAATTTATTAATTAAATCAGTTAAGTATTTCTTGATATCATTCATGTTATACGTGATATATATAGTTAATCTTCAAATAAGTTAATTAGAAAAATGTTAAATTATAATTATAAATAAATTAAAGCAATTTCAACAGCAAAAATTAAAAAATAATTGTAATTAAAAAAAAATGAAGTGAAAAAAGGAATTAAACTCGTGCCCTGCTAAATTTGAAGCTCAGAGTCAGTGCTTCTTAACCAACTGACGCAAAGCCGTATTTGACTTTTATGTTCTCACATTTTTCTGGAGTTTTTGTTAATTTGCAGTGAAAGTTTTATTAACAATTTCACTTGCTGTGTTTATATTAGAACGAAATCATAAACCATCATAAACGACACATAAAAGTTTTGCAAAATATAGAGGTGAAATACAGCAATAAATTTCTTACATTGATTTCTCAAAACTGCTTAAAGTATCAATAAAGCATCGATGCCATTGTGATTCTTCTGGCATCTATGTCACTATAAACTAGAAACTACTAAGTTACTTATGTAATTTATGTTCAATTGGACAACAAAATTAGACAGATCTAAAATAAATCTAGATTGAATCGAGATTCACTAATCGAAAACACCATAAGTACAATAATATACCTAAAATATTTATGTGCATATAACAATTGCCACGCAATTATATGGATATTTTATTTCCTTTAGCCTAAATGTACGTACATACCGCAGCGGTATAGCGGAGGTGTATGAGATGCAGACTGACTGATGCAGTACGGTGCTGTGGTATATTCCGATTAAAAGTTTTACCACATTCACACAGCAACAGTTACAAAAGAAACCGTGGAATATATGTTCTTCGATTGTCCGAGATATGAAAGCCATCGCAGCTTCTTGGCTGCGAGTAATCAGAAAACAGGTCACACCTGATAACATTATCCACCTGATGTTGATGTCAACATAAAACTGGAAAAGATAAAGAGCAGCAGAAAGGGCTAGAACTGCAGAAATAGATGACACTAATTGCTGAATCACCACTCTCCGAAGTAATGCTTAAATGTGGTTCCGGAGGGATGTATGGTTAGAAAAGGCACGGTGTTAGGATGAGGTTTAGTAAGTAGGTGCAAATATCAAGTTAAAGAGTAAGTCTTGATTGCGAATCGTGCATACTCATAGCACGAGATATCAGTATCTTTTGAAGATTCCACATTTAACAGCAACAATTATTCTAATTATCTATGATGGTAGTCGCGTCATTTGTGTTCCCAGCATAACATGATGTAAATATATTTGATGTTTGGTTTAATCAAACAAGAGCCACATATTGATACTCTTTTAGTTTAATATTTGAAGTAAATAAAATTTAGAGTATGCAAAATGTAGTTAGCTTCTTTTCAATGAAAGGAAGCTTTCAAAACGGTTTAAAAAATCCCAAAAACTAACATCTGACTTATTGTTTAAATGCAAAGATTTATATCGAAATTTCCTAGGGATTTTTTGCGCTGCACTTTTTACACTTATTTATTATTTTTGTGTTAAAAGTTTTCAAATTAATTTATTTATTTATTAAACATTTTATAAAATTTTTACAATCGTAATACCTATTTTACCTAATTTTTATCTAATTTATCCTACTCGAAATTCTGGTAAATACCAACATTCGCTGCCATACCGACATAATTTATTATTTCCATCAATTTACCATCAATTTACTATCAATTTACTCGACTCACACACGGCCTTAACGTGTCAAATGTGTAAAGTTAAGTATAATTTTTTCACACAAAATCCATACAAAAATATGCTAATGCAGCTCATTAATTGTAAGCGCAAACACCGCAAGGACCTTGGTACGTAACACATTGACCGGTTGAATGTGAGTGGAAGTTTATAAGGGGGACTCTGAAGAACTAATGCTAAGAACAAATAATTGTTTCTGTTATGCCATTACATTAATGTTGCTGATTTTACTTCTTAGAATTTGAAACGTTCTAAGGACGTGTGCGAGTTAGGCTAAGTTGATGCTAAACCAAATGGGAGATTTTTTGGGATTTTTTTGCACTGCACACATTTTGCCATTTATCAACACGTATCGACACATCACTACATTATCGGCACAACTTAGTATTTCCCTCATTTAGAACGCAACTTAGCCTAACTCGCACACGACCTAAGTCACTTGAATACTATTTTATTATTTTCTTTTTAATCAAATATTGATCTATTTAATATTTATTGGATTTAAAACTTTCTGGTTCCAAGCAAATATATAAGTTCACACGTTAGTATGAGAATGAATTGAAGTAAAACACGATTTAGCTCAGCTGCGGAGTGATATTTTGTGATTTAGAAAATTTGGTTGATCAATATAATATGCATACAATTAAAAACTTTGTAAATGAAAACAAATATACAAGAACTTTAAATACGATCCAATTTAGATAATGTAGATAAAACCAAATTTAAAAAGATCTGTATGAGATCATATTGAAAATTATACATGATTCTCCTTAATGTCAAAGTGAAACTGCATGACGTCAGAAAAAAGTTATTTGCTGTTCCCTTTTCTAATATATATATATATACATATATATATATATGTTATATATAAACTTGTAGTGTTGTAGCTTATATAATTAGAAGTATATAACATCTTATTTTTTCTTTAAGTTTATTTTAAATTCAATTTTGTAAATAAAATGAGAGAATTTACCAATTTTTATCACAAGTAGAAGTGTATTACTTAATTTTATTAGATCGAAAAAGTTTAATTTTTAAAGATTTACAAAAAAAAACAAAACTATCATTAATCTGTTCTGCTTTTTATTCCACATTAACATCAAGTAAAACCTTGCGTACCCAGAAAGTAGCACCATTCTTGGCAACAGTACCAACCAATCTAACCTTTCCTTTAGTTTGAGGAGCAGTCCATTCGATTTTTAAACTCTTAATAGGTTCAGCCAATTTCTTGTGTGTCAATGTGTCCTAGAAGTATATATATTATTATTATTTTATAAATAAGAATGGGAAATAAAATTTTAAGCAAGTTTTTACTTACACCGGGGGCGGAGCACGTAAGTGTCTGAGATGAGTGATTATCCACAGGGTTAAAGGTACCTACTGGTTTATTGTCACTATCTTGCGCTTGTATAGCAAAACCCAAGAAATCATCACCACTAAGGGTTATCGATAATTTATCGCCAGCACGTACGCTTTGTGCAGCAGAAAAACTATAGGGTGGTGAACTTGTTTGACCTTCAAGATGATGCTCTGGTGTAAGACCATTTGTGCAAATTTTATTTGGAGCACCAGTAGAATACGATAATACTGGCACAGCCAAACAAACAGCGATTAAGATGAAACGAAACATATCTTATTTCAACTGAAAAGACTGAAAAAAAAAATAATTTTGTAGTTTAATAGATTTTAATTTTTGAATGTCATGACGAAGGACCTTATAGTCCAGTTCCTTATTCTTAGTTAACTTTAAAATTTTAGTTTTAACTTACAAATAAAAAATAAATAAATTATTAAAATTTTTAAATGTAGTGAATAAAAGTATATAATATTTATACTTAAATATATAATAATTGATATTATTGTATGTATATATATATATAAATATATTAAGTACGAGAATTAAATGCTCAAGACTTGTATTTGACTTAGTAAAATAAGTCTATGCTTATAGACTTATAGTGGAGCATAGGCCCTATGCTTTGCTGGGAGAAGAGGACTGCAGTAAGTAAGTGAAATAAGTTAGTCTGTAAGTATATGACAACAACAACATTATTTTCTGTTCTAAAAAATAATTAGATTATGTTAGGTTGTAACGGTGATCCTGGAAGTCTACTTAGACCTATTGGCCTCTGACATTGTTATGTGAAAACTGGAAGGGTTTTAAATCATTTGAAACTACTTCAGATCTTAGATAACATTTAACAAGAAATACCTTCCCTGACTTTAGAAAACTCTAAAATGTTCAATATTTATAGTCGACAAACAATTAGATTAGGTTAGGTTGCAACGGTTATTCTAGAAGTCCACTTAGATCTATTGGACTCTTATATTATTATGTAAAAACTCGAAGGGTTTTAAATCATTTGAAACTACTTAAAATCTTAGATGACATTTAACAAGAAATACTTCAATATTTATAGTGCACGCATACAGCAGATTTCAAGCACTTGCTTTTCTTCCTCACAGTTACAGCAAAAATCATTAAAGCTAAGATTCCATATCCCAACACAGTTTTCTAATCGTCAGTAATCCTGTTGCAAATATAATTGTGTGCCTGATAGCTTTGTCTAAATAAGTTTACTAGATTTTTTGCTATTTAAGAGTGTTAAATTGCATATAGATGTTTATATTATTCCGTCTATCTATCTTCTATTAAATTGTTAATATATATAGATTTTAATAACTAGTTGCATAATGCTAGTGTATATCAGGTTCTTGCAGATGTGCGGAATATGTTTGAGATACATTCTGTTTGACGAGCTCATGTGTCCGCGAATTGTCTTCACGACAGTCAACTTAGAGGAAAGAAATGTAGAACTGCGTCAACAGGTGTTTCAAATCAACACTTAATTAAATCTTTATAGAGACAATACGTTTACACTGACGATATTAACTCGACCAATAAGCGGGTTCCACCAACAAAATGTTCGTGTAATTTCGTGTAAATTTTATTTGTGTTTTACTTCAGTTTTACTACGAGTAACTCGTGGAACAGACCTAATGTCATTTTTCAAATATAATCCATACAAAATCCATGTAAAAATGTGTTGATCAGGTTTTTGGTCTTATAATAACACGTAAATTAATAATTGGTGTAATTTATACAATTCAAGAATTTACAATGGTAATTAATTTATATAATAATTTTAATTAGCAGTTGTCACAATTACTCTGGTGCTGTTGTAGGTGGCTTTACCTTGGCTTGGACGAAGCTATAAGCTTTGACTATTGGCCATATGTATGCGGTTTCGCAGTTATCAGCATGAATTTGCAGTTAATATATATATTAACATATATATTAACATATATATGAATATATATATACGCATGTACATTACAATAATAAATAATTTTGAATAAATGTGCACATATGCAAAAGCGGTCGCAATACTAGACAGCAAAAATTGTGTGGACAGACAGACAAATGCAGACGCAGACTAGTCATCATAATATGAAAATTGAGCGGAAAAATTGTTGACTTAGTCGAATTTCGATACAAGCTTAAGAACAGAGGAGTATGGTATATGTTATTCTCATACATATACATATATATATTTATGAGCGTTATAAATGGATCTGTTTCTGGAGATTTATACAATTTCAAAGTTCATGAGTAGTTTTATTTGTAAGCAGACGTAAGAAGTGTTGGACACACGTAAGTACCGGTAGTTTGTTGGATTTGCTATTGAAACCAAGGTGAGCAACTGAACTTATGGCCAGCGTTTTTTATATGAAAATTTAATAATAAGTCACTGGTATCATAATTACTGCTTAATACAATAACTTGAAAGAAAAAAAACATTTTCTCTGCATGAAGTTTGAATGCTCTTAAGTGGGCTTGACGATAAGGCATTTAGTGAAGTCATGTTTTGGGCACTATTTCGAGTTGTTGAACCATGAAACGAGCACATTAATTACAACTTTTTTCACTTAACTTATTGGTGGAAATAAAAAACAAAAATATCACTATAACAAATAATAAAATATTATAAATATGTCAATAAGTATTTATTTAATTGTGTTTATATTATTATACAAGGCAGGTTACGCGTGTAGTTATTGAGAGTGCTACTAGCGTAACCTTTAGACATGCAAATAAAATTGAATTTGATCGGGGGTCGGAAGTGCTGGATGGCATCAGTCACTCTATCCGTATAAAAGAAATATCCATTTAGTTTGTGTAATGAGTTACTTGTGTGAAGAATGAAGTAGTCCTTCTGAAAAATGAACACTGGAGACTAGCGGGAAGATCTCCATTAATCTTTAAATCCTACAAGATCAACTGAACAGTTATGTGTTCAGTTAAACACAAAATTTTGAATTTTGCATTCAACAATTTATTAATATATTGCACTATATCATTTGTACTGGGTTCTTGATTTCGCAATATCAATAGCTAGTTGAACCTATATACATGTCTTTCTTCTTTATTATTTTCGAAAAAAATTGAGATATATACAATATATGTATATTGCACGCGTTATTTAAAAAATTTTGTTGGATATATATTGCTTTTGCGCCTTTGGGAGGATCCATTATAACTATTTATTTTTAAAAAAGGTGTTTATGGTTATAATGTACTATATTTCATTCGATTCTTTTTTATTATGTTCAATAATAAATTATTCTAATAGTTAATTTTCTTAGATATCTGTTAGGAAATAGGTGTGTGTATCTTCGAATGTTTAAAATGAGACTACAACAATAGTCATTTTGACGGGATAAAAATTTACAGAATTACTTTAGGAACTATGCAACGGAAGATTAAAAATGAATGTCAATCCAGTGAATATCATTATTATGGTACAGAAAATTTGTAATAGTCGTATATAATTTGAAAACAAATGAAATTTTCTTCACATATACATATGCAATATTAGGGAAATCAACCTTGAGCTCCTTAATATATCGAAACCTAGGAGGTGAGCTCTAAGCTGTGAATCTTAGGCGAGCTCTAAGTACAACAATCTACAAAAGATTGTATATAGAAGAAATAAATTTATAATAGATAAATAGTCATTAAATTGACAGTTGTCATTATTGTTGGAATTCGTGTAACTCCAGCACTCTGACGTAAACTTACTTCAAACGGAAGTTCTGATAGACTAGAATTACAAGTTACAAAAGTTTTTATAGAAAAGTTTTAAGGACAATTACTATGTTGCCACTTACAATTATTGAACATCATTACAATATTTTTGTATGCATTTTGTATAAAAATTACCGCTGCACATTTATCAAGCTAATTGCGAGAGTGTAAACATACTATAACTTTAACAAATTTCAACGTTTTGATTTAGACAGACAATGATGGAGTGTCTACTCACGTTGGAATCTGCCTTCTATTTATTTATAAATATAAACCTAATGTAATTTTATTTTATGAATAGATACTACTTCTATTATTATGAAAATACATAAAATTTCTTTAAGTCAAGCATTGCTTTTTTTATTGAATTACTTTATTTAAAGTTGGCTTGAAGTATGGCTTAGATATGCAAAATAAAAAATCATAGAACAGGTTCTCCCAGCATTATTTATGATTCAACTGACCCATAAAGTTCTTTAAGATTAATAAAAAAAAAAACAACGTAAATATAAATTCAAAAGTTAATTGAGTAGCAATTATATAAATCAATTTATGTTATAAAATTATAATAACCCAACTGCTGAAAATAAAACTGTATTTTGCCTTAATATATATACAATATTTTATGACTAAATATATTAATGCCGTGTAATTATTATTTATTATTCATCTTTTTTATTTTAATTTTATTTATACACTATTTTGAATAGATATTTGAATTTATAAACTTCCGAATAAATTAAAATATTAATGCTTTCCGAACAGTAAAAGCCAATTAACTCAAAACGGAATTCATAATTGAAATTTTAAGTCAGTCGATAAAATCGCGTGTGCGATTAATCGTTCGAGCGTTTTATTGTCTATCAACGATTTTATAATCGTGAGAGCGATAAATTTTTGTATGTGTCAAACTTAATTATCATTATTAATAATAACGATACAAGCTGTTGTCTAGTTAATTCAATTTTAATCAAGAAACTCGTTCTGCATTAATCTAGAGAAAGGTTTTATTTGATCAGTTAGAATAAAAGGTGAAATGTCTGAGTCAACATATCCAAATCAATTTATTTCTATCACTTTCTGGTGATGACTAAATCTTTCAATTAGTCAAATTAATTGTTCTATAATAGAATCCTTAACTTTGTTTAAATGTTTTTTTAAAAAAATCCAATGGAATTATGTTCACATATGCAAAAGTACTATTTATCTGTTTCATAGTCGAACTGAAGTGATATTGGCAATAAATTTCGCTAAGTTAAATAGTTTTTCAGATTTGCTAAAGAGTTAATAAAATTAATTGTTTTTCTGAGTCCATAAATTACATTGAATATATAGCTTCATAGACCCTATATAAGATCTCTCTGCATATTTTCAACATATCATTCATAAAGAATGACTTGGAAGATTAACGATATCATCTGTTATTTACACAAAAATAAGTTTGGTATCTATAGTATTTGATGATCACTTTAAGGTAGAGTTCTAAACTTTAAAGATTTAAAGATATTAAAAAGTAGAACTGTGCAGATTTTTGTAAATTTGGATTCAAAGCAAATTATCATTTTTAGAATATCAGTCTTAAAATAATTGAAAGTCAATGTAAACCCTTGAGAAATTAAATCTATAAACAATAATTTCTT
>NC_051848.1:48206636-48213685 GCF_002237135.1 Teleopsis dalmanni
AATTAATTTTTAATGGCTACATTCGACATTTTGCCTTAAATGAGCTAATTTATTGATAATGACCTCATTTATATGAAAGAATTTTGTATGGTAAATTATTCTCATTAGTGGCTATAATGAGCAAAACCACCTAAATGAGACATTGTGAATGCACGGAAAAGCATTCACAAAAAGCACGGAAGATCTTTGTATGGTTAATGACATTTATTTAATAAGTTAAACTTATTAAGTAAACAGTAAAAATATAATATTAAGGGTTAAACAGAATTCTTTCGGGCTATTTTTTTCTTATACTAGTTTTTTAATTTTTGAGTATTATATATAACAATTGCATTATCCGTTGTAAAAAATAGTCAATGATAGAATTTTATTGATTGAATAATTCTTCACTATGTCAATACCCAATACCCAAAACATCGAGTGAATGGATTATCGACAATACAGTCCTGATTTTCTACCCAATGGTTGTTTATTCTCACACATCAGAGACCAACCATTTTTATCACCAAAAGAATCTAATTGATGTGTTTAAAACTAATATTGTTGAACGTCTCAAACGGTATGTAGAAAATAATATGATAAACTAAGCGAACGCAGGTAGTACTGAGTAGATCATTACGAAGATTATGTCAAACAATTTTTTAATATGTTTAGAGTATACTATATATAGTGGTGACATTGGCATGTCTTTTCTGTCTTAGAAAGACAATTTTTGCAATAAAATTCAAGTAATAATTTTGATTAATAATATTATTTATATATAGAATAAGAAATATAAAATTTCTTAGATTTAATTAATTAATTTCTTAATTTTGTAAATATTTTAGCAAACTTGCGTCGTTTGATGGTAAGAAGGCTATACGTGGTGGTATTCCATTTGTGTTCCGTAAGTATTAAATAAAATTTATTTTTTAATTGAATTTTCTTAATACACATATTGAAATATTTTTAACTTTTTATTAAATATAGCGATGTTTGGTCCATGGTCCTTTGGCCCACAACACGGATTCGCACGTATCACTCGTTGGCAACTAGAAAGACCGCCAGAACGTTTACACAATGGTGACATAGAAGCTATTTTTTCGTTATCGGATAACGAATTTACACGTTCTATGTGGAACTATCAGTTAGTTGTTATGGCATAAAATTTTAATTTACAATTGAAAATATGTGTCTTATTTGTAGATTTCAAATAACTTATCGTTTAATTTTACGAGAAAAAGAATTACATTTTCATATTGGGGTCTATAATCCTAGTAAGGACTTGTCTTTTTCATTTAATATGTTACTACATACTTACTTGAAAGTTCCTGATGTTCGTCGATGCCAAATTACTGGATTGCACGGCTGCACTTTTATTGACAAAGTTATAACTTTAAAAATATATATATATTTCATAAAATTAATATTTCAACCTTTTAGACGAGAGACGGTACTGTATATCAGGAAGGCCGAGAAGTTGTTACAGTAGGTGAATGGACTGATCGTGTGTACCATAATACACCACAAGAACATATTATTACAAATGTTGTTTCTGGTAGAAAAATGAGATTACAAAAGTATAATTTACCTGATACTGGTAAGTGATAAAACAACGAGTAATATAAGTAAATATATTAAGTAAATTTTATGGAGTTTTTTTTAAATGAAGCAGACATTAAATACTCATCAAAAGTTAAGAAAGTTTCACTAAATCAAATTTATGAATTATAAATACAAATAAAAATTAAGCTTAACTAATTAAATAAGAATTAATTCATTGCTCCTAAAAGCAAGCAAAACATGTACCATACGGAAATTCACTCCGTCTTACAAACTTATTGTAGGGTGCATGCCTGCAATGGACAACAATAGAATACACACACAAAGTTTCTTGCTATTGCTTGCAATCTTGCTATACCTAAACGCATGTATGTCAATATACTTGCAACGAAACAAAAAAAAAAGAGAACAGTTGTTTTACATGTGTTACTTCTCATGTGGTTGTGGTATGCTGTAAAAACAGCTGTTTCATATTAATGTTGCAATTCTTTAACAGCGGTGTTCTCGGACTCTTGCACTTTTAGTAAAACGTTCTTGCATTTCATGCATCTTGCAATTATTTTGCAAGTCAGACTGGATACTCCTCATGAGTATTCTTTTATTTTTAATTTATTCGTAAGTAAATATAGCAAATATCATATTGAATAGCAATTTGCTATGCTACAGTTAATTACAGAAGAAGGTTACAAACTTATCTCCACGATCTCGTGGTCCAATGTAAATCCACATAAATTCTTAAAATCATTACTAAAACTTCGCAAATTAAGATTGTTTATAATTATGTTATGTGGTAGACATATAACAATGATATTCGTTATTTATTCTCTATCATAACTAATCAAATTGTTTAGTCCGTCATTAGCATGCACATCTCTGTCTTAACCCAATTTACGTAAATAATAAATTTTGTATTTAGGTGAATATTAGTGTTTGCTTCAGGTAAAATGCCACATATATAAATATAATTTAGTATTATAAAATTACATATAGTTTCGTATTATAAAATTATATATAATTTCGTTTTATAAAATTATATATAATTTTGTATTATTAAAGTTGTATAAGTAAAAAACGTGCATGTTTTTGTAGTCATTTGGAATCCGTGGATAGATCAAGCCAGAGAAATCAATGATTTTGGAGATGACGAGTTTCCCAATATGCTCTGCGTAGAGTCAGGACATGTTTCAACGCCAGTTATTTTATTACCAGGAACAGTATATGAAGCCAGTCAAATATTGCAAGTATGTTGCGTATTTATAAAAATTATTTTTGTTATAAAATTATAATTTTATTCTAAAAATAATAGGATAAAATATATTTAATATATGGAGCTAAATTCATATCTAGTATACTAGTATATGACTTAGCGTTTTTAAATGATTATAATTTAAAAATCTAGTGCTATAGTAATATAAAAGTTATTATTACTATATTAAACTTATACATTTAGTCATATATATATATATATATATATATAGGACGTTTTAAAAATTGTTACTAAAGACGACATGATGTCTTAGGAATCGTGTGCTATAGTCATCTCTTTTCCTCATGTACTTTCAAAATTTTATGCATGTGCAAAATAAAGGTGGAGCTATTGAGTCTAAAGTTACGTCGAATAAATATTAGTAATAACTTTTATTTTAAACTTGTTAGAAATTATATCAAAATATTTTAATGCATAAACTAAGTTTATGGCAATCAATTTTTTTCCTTGACAGATTTAAAAGCGGAGGATATAAATATTGAGCAATATATATGCTAATAAGTATTTTAATAAGTACATTTCGTGATCATTTTTGATCACTTCAGATTCCTCCAGAACTATGCATGAATTCATCAAAGACCAGCCAACATTTTTAGTGAAATTCTTATAATTATGATTAAGTACCATTAAAAATTACTTTATCATACTCTAAATAAGCATTTGGTTACCGAAAAGTGTGTACAAGGTTTCTGCACAAGTTAACTGAAGACTAAAAATTAAAAATCAAAAAATTATCTATGGAAGGTTTTGGGACTAAAAACCATATGTTACTGTCAACCACTCTCCATATTTACCTTATTAGGCACTGTGCGGCTTTTACTTTTTAAAAAAAAAAATGTGCATATATGCTGGTAAAAGGAAAGTAATTTCTGTTCGTAGGTACAATCCAAAAGACTTATACCGATATCCTGAGTAACGATGACTTTAGACACAATTATAGTGCTTCTATTCGTCCATGAAATTTCGAGAGTACTTCAGTAAGGGATCGTTTTAGCGACGCGTTTGAATTGTCTTCACGTTTAGTAACATTTCTAAAAAGTCTTGTAATTGGATCTGTTACCCTTAAATTTTGTATATTACGAGTATATTAAATTTTATTTATTTTAATTTTAATCTATAATGAATATATAATTGTAATATTATTTTTATTCTTTTGTGGCAGTTTAACTACCTTAACGCCGAAGAGCAATCGATTTACGATAGAAGTTTTCCTACTATAATTGCCCAATTTTGTCAAGAATATAAATTACGACTACTTTAATAACTCAAGAACGAAAAATTTCAAGAAAGTTCAAAAATGTTTTTATTTTGTAATTTCTTTAATAAAATAAAATATTAAAATAATAAAAAAAACATTCTTGATAATTATAAAAACTTATTAAAACTTATTTTTTATAATTCGATAGATAATCATCGAGGGAAATGTTAGCAGAAAAACAAAGCGAAGTCGCTAGCGCCTAAAGAATCGGAACCCAATGAGGTAAACCGATTCTTTTACATACTCTAAAGTAAGAAGGAAAATATTATCCATAACGAAGTGAAACTGAACACAATTTTAAGGTTTACTTTTAAGCGAACAGCAATAACTTACGCAATGTAAGCAGATCCGAGTACATTATAAGATCTGTAAGCAGATCTTGACATTATTGAGCAATGAAACTGTTGATAAATATTTTTAAAATGTGATGTCTATCAGAAATCATTCCTCTACTACCAATAGGTATATTTTCAATTTAAGCACAAAACTAGAGTATGTAAAATTATTTTGATATTAATTTTAATTATTTTTATAATTTGTACTCAAACAAGATTTTATTTCCAAGGTCTTATAAACCATATTACGTATATGTATTATATAATGATGTATGTATGTATATAATCAGTTTTAGTTAATTGTATAGGTTTTGTCTTTTTTTATTTTGGCTACTGATTATGGTGCTAGTTTTATTTTCTATTATTTTTTCGATTACTGTTGTTTGGCATATTTGACGATAAGTAGGCTGGTTGAGGTAATTCCAAAGTTGGCATGTATAGAATCTGCGACGATAGTAAAACAGGAATCTTAAAGTTGCAATAAATTCGTGCTAGGCTATATATTCTATATTGGAGCACAGGAATATTATACGTTCTTATACATTCTAATCTGCCCATAGGACTCGCTCTATAATTTTTTACTTGAGATTTATTTCATTTGCTGTTGTTGATGTTGTTGTAGCTTATAAAAATCTATATAGCGGGAAACATATACTGAAAATAGTGTCAGTAATGGCGAGGAAAAATAAACGATCGTGTGGAACGAGGTAGGCATTAGAATAATAAATAGTGAATAATTACCAATTGAAACTATTCTTGGTCAATGTTTAATGACCCCAATAATTTCTTTATTTTTTTTTTTTGTAGAGCAGATCTCTACATTGTCATATAAATATATATTTGATAAATATGGTAAGATAGTCAATCTGTTCATCACATTTCACATAATTTTAGCCCTGAACCAAAAACACAAAGCTTCATTTTGTTATGTTTTAAACACGTAAATAATTATGTGCAATCTAGTTATGCTCAAAGCTAACTTTGTTGCAAAGATATTTTTAGCTTGTTAGACTTGCAATTCTTAATTTTACATTCAAATTCAAAAACTATAAATATGAAATAGTTTTATAGTTGTTATGTCATGTTTCCACGTGTCTGATTTAGGCAGTTTTGGTTATTATGGGCGCTACTGAAGATAATTTACCATACAAAAAGCTTTCATATAAATGAGCTCATTATAAATAAATCAACTGAATTAAGGCGAAAAATGTCGAATGCAAACCTTAAAAATAAATTTTCAACAAGGGAAATGATCAAAATTTGAAATATTTATCATATGTTTTATATATTAAATGTAAACAAACAAACGATTTCACATGCATAAATCAACTTATGCCAATGGAAATGACCAAATCTTAATTTCATCAACACAAGTAGTTTTAGCTGCAGTGGAAACATGATGACCGGCACTGTTGTGTGAAAAGACGAGTAGTTACTAAATATAGATTCGACCGCTTCTGAAGTCTGAAGATAAAGCATTAAGAAATTTGAACAGTATACAGATCAGCAAATCATTATGTTTTCGAACGACTTAAACAGACTTAATTTTCACATACATTTTACTATTTAACCATTTAATGGAGAAGAGTTGGCCCAGTAATTGCTTTAAACCCTTATGCTGCAACACAGGTGAGAAATATACAAGTCAGTAGGCAGTTTTTTGCTTTTGCTTGATTTCGATAGATATGAAATATTTGCACAACTTTAGTTATTTAAAAGAAAACTCAGTCTCAGGGTACCTTCATAGAAATTTTGCCACAAAATGATTTAGCTTTTTGTTTCTTCATTTTCACTTCAATTATTCCATGTTTTCTCCACAAATGTTAATAGTTGGTTCTCAGTGCATACAATTCTTGATTAATTATTTAGTCACTTGCCTAATAATATCTAGTTAATAAAATTGCTTGTTAGTACATTATACACAACAATTAATGCTTCTATCGAGCATTAATTAATGCTTCTATCGAGCATTAATTAATGCTTCTATCGAGCATTAATTAATGCTTCTATCGAGCATTAATTAATGCTTCTATTTGCATCTTTTATCCTTTCAATTATAGATAGTCTGTCGAAATATTATTTTGACTAGATAGCAGTCTTTGTCTTTGTTAGCTGTAAAAACATCGATAATAGAACTTTTTCTCTTCCTTGATATTAGAGTGCAAAACTATTTGATAGACCATATTTGATTCTGGCACCTTTGAAGTGCATTAAGAACTTTCTATTGTGCTGTGAATGAGCACCAACTCGCTTCTCCTATTATAGACGAATCAATATTTCATTATTTTTGTGAATTATTTGTTGTTGTTTGATGGTAGCTAAGACAATACTAAATAAAACTATGTATTTAAGTTTTTAAATAAAAAGTAAAGAGTAGACAAATAAAATTTTTATTTGATGTGCTCATATTGGTTGCTTTTGTTATGCACAACACTGTATATGCGTTACTACACATAAAACTCGGTTTAAATTTTATAACACATAAAATACTAGTTGAGTATTTTACTGCTCAAAAGTAATCGGTTCAATATTTTTTTCCCTTACCATGAGTTCAAAATGAAAAACTTTGATCTAGTCTAATATGCTGACCCGGTAATAATCTAGGTGCTTACACTTACACTTAAGGCAGGCCAAAAGTTTTGTTTAT